>NW_022589709.1:33661012-33690243 GCF_004348235.1 Phoca vitulina | reverse complement strand
TTTTTAAGATTTTTTATTTATTTATTTGAGAGAGAGAGAATGAGAGACAGAGAGCACGAGAGGGAAGAGGGTCAGAGGGAGAAGCAGACCCCCTGCTGAGCAGGGAGCCCGATGTGGGACTCGATCCCGGGACTCCAGGATCACGACCTGAGCTGAAGGCAGTCGCTTAACCAACTGAGCCACCCAGGCGCCCCCTCAGGTTGCTTTTTTGGCCACCATGAAGCAGTGAGAACAGATTAAATTCTCTAGGTTTCTAGACAAAGGAGAATTAAGAAACAGGGTGATGTGGAATTGACTACCTGCTTGAATATTAATATTTTAGAGAAATATAAAGGCTGGAAACAAAGATAATGCCACTCTTCTTTCCTTTTAGGGCACCCTGGGAAAAACCTCAATTAAATTATTTTAAAATTATCTTTTTACATATGTCTATGTTTCATCTAACTAGATAAAATCTCAAAATCTTCAAAAGCAGAAATAGGTCTTATTTATAATTATTAATTTATATCTTAATTTCTGGTGCTTAGCACAACTCCTTTACCCCAGTACCTGCCCATTAAATATCAAGTTAAATCACACTGTTTCCCTACAGAATAATGCAGCCTACACTTCAAATGTTGTGATTTGTCATTGTTTCCTTCTCTAACTCTGGTGGTTCCCAGATGTTCCTTCATTGTGTGACTATGTTACCTCATTCAATAAAAATGGTGATTAGTTACCATCCAAAGATATTATTAAACACCCAAGCACCTAATAATCTATTAATAATTGTTTGGTTGGAAATATTCTTAAATATATTTAACGAACATTTCTTTTTCTAGAGTAAGTATAGACATTTTCTAATGAGAATCAGGAGGAAGAAAATCTTGACTGAACACAAACTGGTTTGAGCTCCCACTTTCGAAGAATTCATTATCTCTATTATGTAAGTGATAGCGGTTGTTATCTTCAGGAAAAAAGAGAAGTTTCTCATATTGTAACTTGGAACAAGAGGAGAAAAAATATTCAACTTTAATTTGATTACAATCAGTTGCATCACGAAATACAAGGGAAAATATTCTGTCATATTTCACAGCTTGGCTAGCTTACATGGTTAAGTAATGTGAGGAATGTGCTTATCATTCCCTGCCCTGCATGAGGGATGAGGTTTTATATGAATTCTTTTCTAATAATAAAATAAAAGCTAAAAATGACAGGAGAGATATTCTTGATCTGGCAACTGAGTCCCCTCCAAAATTATAATTTTTATTAAGGCCATCACAATTATCAAATTATGCTTGGTGTAACACTCTTGGAGGCAACCATGGAGCAAAGAGAAAGGGGAAAGGCAGAGAGGACGGGGTTCTAGGATCTCCTTCTCTATGTCCCTACTTTTTCTTAGCAGGCTTTTGTCTTAAAAACTGGGCTTTTACGTAAAAGTTTGAATAAAGGGTCATTTGGCTAAGAAAGGTTGACTTTCGAAAGTCTGTCAGATTACACAAGTAACTCAAATTCTTTTCATGGTTTATAAAGCATGCCGTTTCTTCAGATTTCCCATATACAGCATAAACTTAATGACTACTGGTTTTAAAAACTGGATCAAAGTGCATTTTTCCCCCCTTTAAAACACTGAAGAATAAGAAAGAATTCTCTTAGGGGGGATTATCCTAGTTTGACATCCTTTAATAAAAAACAAATTTTAGAGGCACCTGGGTGGTTCAGTCGATTAAGCGTCCGACTCCTGATTTTGGCTCAAGTCATGATCTCAGGGTCCTGGGATTGAGCCCCATGTCAGGCTCCATGCTCATTGGGGAATCTGCTCAAGGATTCTCCCCCTCTCCTATTGCCCCTCCTTCTGCGCACGCTTTCTCAAATAAATAAATCTTTAAAAAACCCACCAAATTTTTAGACCATTAACATCAGCCACTTCAAACCAGTTATTGACCCAAATGACAGTATGACAAAGTTGAAAAATTAAGAAAAAAATTATTACATCACACACAAACACACCCATATCCAGAAACACTTTTAGCATATACCATTCAGCATTGTGATGAGAAGTTGAAACCATCTGTGGAAAGTCAATCATGGTGATGTGGTCATCTTTATCCAAAATGAGATTAAATTCATTAAAATCTCCATGAATCAGTCCATGATTTGCAAGTTTGACAATTAGTTCCATAGCTTCATCATATATTGATGCAGGATCTTCAACATGGTGTATCTGACATCTGAAAATATGAAAATAGGTTATTTGTATTCATTTATAATTTTCATGAAAGCAAACATGTGTGTGTATTATTATTTCCATTCCTTAATTCCCTAACAACTTTCTCATTTCTATCAGCATACAGACATGATATAACAGCTCCAACCTATTTAAAGAAAAAAAGAAGCCATGACCTGCCTCAATTCTGTATCCTCTTTCTACTATAGACTTTCTGTGATAATTACAGCTAAACTCCTCTACATGCACTTTCTTCATTTTTTCCCTCCTATTCTAATGAACCCATTTCAAACATTTTCATCCACCTTGTTCCAAAGAAATAGGTCTGGTCAAAGCTACCAATGACTTCCATGTTGTTAAATCCAGTAGTCATTATTTGTTCTGTCAGTTAACCTCTTCACCCTTGTTGAAACATTCCTTCACTTTACTCTTGGTACACCAACTCTTAAGACTGTCCTCTTTCCATATTTTTCATTCCTTCTTAGTCTTTTTTTTACTAGTTCTTCATCTTTCCTTGACTTTTAGATTTTGGAGCTCCTCAAAGGTTATTGCTAGGAGCCTTTATTTACAGTCATTCTTGGTGATCTCATTCAGGCTCATGGCTTTAAACACTATATATACACTGACCTCAATTTAGACTTCTCTGAACTCTAAGGCATCTCAAACTTAACCATGTCCCACACTGAACCTCTGATTCTATTTCACCCTCTAACTCCAAGCTGCTCTTTCTATAGTCTTTCCCATTTCTGTAGAAACACCTTTGTACCTCCACTTAATTTGTTATTCAGGCCCAAAACCTTGGTGTTATCCTTGACATTCCTCTTACTTCATATCAATATCCAATCCCAAACAAATCATGTTGGCTCTACCTAAAAAATATATCCAGAATCTGACCACTTTTTATCATCTTCAAATCTACAACTCTGATCTAAACAACCATCATCTCTTGTCTGGATTATTACAATAATCGCCTAATTTGTCTTCCTAATTCTGTCCTTGTCTCCTTTTAGTCTATTCTCAAAACAACAGCCACAGTAATCCTATTAAAACAGTCACATCACATCTCTTCTCCAAAATCCTCCATAGCTTCCTATCCCAATCAAAATAAAAAAGCCCTTGTGCTAACTATTGCTACATTGGCAATGACATTGCAATACATAAATGTATGAAATCAACATGTTGCACACTTTAAATTTATATATCAAATGTATTAAAAAAGAAATTAAAAATTCCTTGCAATGACCTATAAAGCCTAAATGATCTAGTTCCCTGCTGCCTCTCTGATCTTATCACTTATAATCTTTGCCCTCACTCACTCAACTCCAAGTACACCAGCGTCCTCATTGGTCCCTGAACATTTAGGCATGCTCCCATCTCGGGACTTATGTACTTGCTGCTCCCTCTGTCTGGATCTCTTAGATAGCTGCATGGTTTTCTCTCTCATTTCTTTTAGGACTGTGCTCAAAAAACACCTTATCAGTGAGACTCTTCCCGACCATTTATGTAAAAATAGCAGCTTCTTCCACCTACCTCAGTACTTCCTCTCCCCCTTACCTGCTTTATTTTTATCCACTGCATTTTCTACCATCTGATAATCATACATTTCTTTCTTTAGCTATTTATTGCATGTCTCCTTCCAACAGAATGTAAGCTCTATGAAGGGAGAGATTTTGTTTTGTTCACTGCGGAGCTTTGGTATATACTAGAACAGTGCTTGGTATATACTAGATTGTTAATAAATCACAGAGATTACAAAATCCATACTGTCAGAATGAAACTGAATTTTTAGTTTGCATGAGACTATAGCCTTCTATTGATTTATCTCCTTGAAGCAATATTCTATTTAATCAAAAAATTTTTTTTTGAAAACTAAACCTCACATTTATTTATTAGGATGCATAGTTTCAAGAATAACAAATACTTACAGAGGATAGCCATTTATGAGTTCCATGACCACTGCATGGCGATTATAATCAATTGGTTTTGGTACTGGGAATTTCCTCTCATACAATGCCTAAAACATAGCAAAACAGGTATAAACTAATGAAGAGGTCATTAATTTTTAGGGAAAAATAAAGCAAATGTACCTGCCCACAACCAGAAGAAAAAACATACAAGCCTTTACAAAATTACAGTTAACACATGCTTATTTATGTATGGCTTATTCACAGCACAAAATAAGCTATACATAAAACAAAATTTTAAACCAGTTTACTTAATTCACCTTTTCACCAAGCCTTAATTTACTGAACATTTACTAAATATTATACATGGTGCTAGGGTTACAGAAATGAATGCTAAAAAGTCTGTCCCCAAAAAGCCTATAGTCTCTTGGATATATCTTCTTATTTTGTTAAGTTTCTGCCATTAATTGGGAGTGTGCTTAAAAATTCACATGGAGGGCGCCTGGGTGGCTCAGTCGGTTAAGCATCTGCCTTTGGCTCAGTTTGTGATCTCAGGTTCCTGGGATGGAGTCCCACATCAGGCTTTCGGCTCGGCAGGGAGTCTGCTTCTCCCTTTCACTCTCCCTTTGTGCTTTCTCTCAAATAAATAAATAAAATCTTTAAAAAAAATTCACATGGAAATAAGTTGTGATTTGGGAAATACTCTTGTCTTCTGGCAGATTAGGAAATAAAATACCCAGTAGATCAGGCATTTTAGTTTATAGAGCACTGACCACAACATAAAATATAAATAAATTGATTATGTGACAAATACATATACAGTAGTGGTCTGAGTCAGATGTTACTTCAGATCATCCATAAATCCATCCTTTCCCCATATGCTTTACTTTTCCTATCCTACTGCTTACAAAGTCCAAATATCTTAGATTTTTGCCCTCTACAATTTAGAATGCTACCATTTCAAAGCAGGCCTTTGTTACTTATACCTGTTTGCTCCAACAGTGGTTCTAGCTCTTGCCACCATATCTAACCTTTATTCTGTGTACCAATACCAAACTAAAATACTTACGTCAATGCTCCATTTTAAAAAAAAAGCTACAATGTTTCTAAGTATTGATCTCAGTCTGGAAAACTTTCCCTAGTTTTCAAAACTCTCTTTAATCTACTTATCCAGTCCTAGTTTTCCCAATACTCTTTTTAATAAGCACTCTGGAGTACACACCGGGCTTACATCCATATTCATGTCTTTGCCCACAGTGGCTCCTCTGCAAAGTACAGCACACTGTCTGACTATCTTCTCCTTAGAGACAAATTACATGCATGCTTCATGACTCTACTCAACTCCTACTCATTTTATGAAACCTCCTTCATCAACTATTCTAGTCTACAGAAGTTTCCCTAAATGTAACAAATAATTTAATTTTTAAACTATTCTTTGTATATATTTGTGTTGTATTCCCAACTTTAAGACATTGACTGCATTACTTATTCCTTTGGTATCCACACCTTCACCCCACTGTATGCCAGGTACTTAATACAGTGGTAGGCATACAAATAGTATTCAACGTATATCTATTAACAGGGTTAGTTTTATAAAGCTGTTTACTTCCTACCTTCTTTGTTAGAGGAACTGAATTACTTCCCTTCCCCAAAGGTTTTTGTTTGTTTGGTTTTAAAGACTTTTTTTTTCAATGCAAGTACTCTTGAACATGCCTTGGCAGCTCAACAGCATATAATAACCTTAACTATTGTCATAGTGGTCTAGCCCTTGCACTATGGCTTAATCCTTAAGCTATTGCCTAATCTTATTTTACTCTCTAGGAAAAAAGAGAAAAATTTAAGGAGCATATTTATGCACAACCAGGTTCTATCCTAGTACCGTCATATAAACATCTGAGAAAACACCTAATGCAGTTTTGGGAAAATGTGTAACAATCCCTACCAAACCGCCTACTTACTGATTATCTATCATAGGTTACAAATCGTTAGTATAAGACAAGAAACATCTATCATGTTATGCTATCAACATCACTTACATTGTTTGAGAATTCTTTCCCCATCATTACTAAAAATTTAAGCACATGAATTAAAATAACCTACTCAAAAAACACCAGACTGAAACTCCTAAGAGTTTCATATACTGGCCATATACTAGAGTGACTTCTTTTTTTTTTTAAATGTATGTATGTATTTTTAGTAATCTCTATACCTAACGTGGGAGTCAAACTCACAACCCCCAGATCAAGAGTTGCATGCTCTTTCAACTGAGCCAGCCTGGTGCCCCTAGCGTGACTTTTAATAAATCAAAATTTTAAAAAAGTGACGATAAGTAGTAACAAACACTATTATTATTGGAGAATAGTAATAATACAATACTATTTTCTGTTTAATTAAATGTTACTGAAAATATTTAATTTGGTTATTAAAGATATTTAACAAATCTTGGGGCATCTGGGTGGCTCAGCCAGTTAAGCATCTGACTTCAGCTCAGGTCATGATCCCAGGGTCCTGGGACTGGGCCCCATGTCAGGCTCTCTGCTTGGCGGGAGCCTGCCTCTCCCTCTCCGTCTGCCACTCCCCCTGCTTGTGCTCTCTCACTCTCCCAAACAAATAAAATCTTAAAAAAAAAAAAAAAAAAGATACTTAAACAATCTACCCTGAACTTAATTTTGAAGTTGAAAGGTTAAAGGCTAAAGATTTTTACCATTCCTAATTTGCATGCTGTAAATCAACATTTCTTCTCCATTACATGAAGGAAAAATACTAGTCAACTTATCTGAGACACTAAGGTTTCTACAGATAACTACTATAGGTAACTCCCCAGGGTTTTCAATTAGAGACAAACATATGCATATTTATGTATATTGAATAGATACACACACATTTGTGAGGCAATTACATCATTATTTAAGGCTACTTGTTAATATTGCAGAATATTACCTCATATTATAAGATAGTATCTTATTAACACTGTAGAACACATGTTGCCTTAATTTGCATTAGTAACAATGAAAAATGCCTTCACATAGAAAAAAAGTCACCAAAAAAGCAAATAACAGAAACAATCATTAGTTAAAAGTAAGTGAAAGAATTAGGACTGGGGTAGAGAGATGTGGGGGCAAAAGACTGATAACTGTCACTATATCTTTTCAACTACATGTACTATTTTGTTAAGAAATACAAAATTATTTACCAAATACCTTCATATAGGCAAATTCTTTCATGGCAGAGAGACGAGATAAATAAAGCCAAGACATGTTATGCCTGTGTTTATGATAATCACGTTTGTTTTTCAGATTTCGAAAGGAGGTTCTTCCCAATCTGTGAAGCTTTAATGCAAATTGCTGCCCTTCTTCATTTGCAACAATGTAAATATCTAGAGCCAAGATTTAGAAAAGATCATTATTATACTATCATTCCAAAAAGTTCAATTGTAATTTCTGAATTTTGATTTTATTTGTATCAAATTTTCTTTACTAATAACCAGGAATATTTATTACTCAGCAAAAGTCTTTATTTTAAATACAAACCAAAATAAGATAACATGTATTAATATCTACTACAAAAGAAAAGAGGGATGTAGTGTGTCAAAGGTTATTGCTCCCAAAGGTGCTCAATACTCAGTTCAATTTAGTGGCAAATTGTCTTACATGTCCTACATGTATGAGAAGTGATTTAATTTCTTTTTCAACAATATGAAGTTCAATTCTTCAACTGCTTCAATAAATAATATTCAGCTGTTAGGGGCTATAGGGGTGCCTAGGTGGCTCAGTCGATTAGGTGTCTGCCTTTGGCTCGGGTCGTGATTCCTAGGGTCCTGGGATTGATCCCTGCATTGGGCTCCCTGCTCGGTGGAGCCTGCTTCTCCCTCTCCCTCTGCTGCTCCCCCTGCTTGTGCTCTCTGTTAAATAAATAAATAAAATCTTTAAAAAAAAGAATATAATCCTATAGTAAACAGAATGGAGATCTTCCCCTAAGTATTCCAATGATCAAAAAAAGTTGCTATTTGAAATACTGACATTTAAAACATGTCCTAATTATTCATGAGAAATTTTAATTATTACACATCAAGAAACTCACATTGGTGGAATTACAAATTAGCGTAAACTTTTGAAAGGAAATTTGGTACTACCAAATTTTCAATGTACATAACTTTTGCACTAATAATTCCTAAGACTGTATTTACGATTTATTTGCACATTTGCACGGAGATATGTGCACAAGGATGTCTACCATGTCATTACTTACAAAAGAAAAGATGAAGTAACATAAATGCCCCTAACAACTGGGACTGGTAAATCAATTACTGAGCACTAATACTATGTAAAACTCTGCAACTATGAAAAAGACCTATCTGTTAACATGAAATGATATCAGAAATGCATCAAGAGGCACCTGGCTGGCACCTAGCGCATGGGACTCTTGATCATGGGGTTGTAAGTTGGAGCCCCAGGTTGGGTGTAGAGATTACTTAAAAATAAAATCTTAAAAAAAAAAAAAAAAAAGCATCAAGTGGAAAAAATCAAGGTGTAAAATAGTTAAGTAATGTTTACTTTCACCTGTGATTAAAAAGATATGTGAATGCATATACATACATTTTTGGTACATTATATACTAGTATTAACATAGAATATTTCTAGAAGGATATATAAGATATCATCAACAGTAACAATTTTGGGAAGTAATAACAGCAGATTGAGACCTGGGTTAGAAGTAAGATTTACTTTTTATTGTACTTTCTTTTGTACTATTTATCAATTCCATGCAGTGAAGTTCTTAAAAAAAAGCCATTATTTTTTTAAGTAAAAAAAATCAGACATAAAAAAGTTAAGAGGCACATATCTTAAAAAAAAGGTGTTTCATTACCTCATTTTATACATTTCTCACACACACACACACACACACACACACACACACAGTGCTATATTTAGCACTCCCACAATACTTATTTGCTCAATGCTATTTTAGAAAGCTTTTTTCTGTGTTCTACACATACCTAACTTTGTCCTATTTCTGTGATGGAAAAATGTGTTTGTGGCTTTTCGATATTCACTGTCTTCTAATAATCCCTTGTGCATATTTTAACTATTACAAATATCCATTTACCATACATAAAATAAGAGTAAATAAAATATTTGCCAAAGATGTCAGTTATTAGAAGAAAATTAATTCTTGCTATAATTGAATTGTCAGTGAGACTTACAGAAAACAATAACCTACTAAATTAAGGGTAATTTCATCATCTATATTGTTTCCAACCAACTTTTCAATTTACTGCTCAGTTGGAAAAAATGGAAAAATTAAAAGATAATGCTTTCTCAGGGAGAAATATAAATAGAAACTAGAGCAAAGAAAATGAGTTCAGTAGTACTGTTAGCACTTACCAGATTCTTTGCCAACACCCATCTGGTTTCCAACAGACTCAACCACCTGTCTAGAAGAAAGTGTTTTCAAAGCTAGGTAATCATAGCCTGCATTTGTCAGCCGGTAGCCCTGGACAGCTAGACAAAATAAAACGAAAAAGACTGTATTTTACTTACATTGTACAATCAAGTCACATTAGTTCAAGTCATGAGAAGAATTTAAACATAAGAAATCTTAGTTGGAATGATTAGCTTACCCAGTCTTATCAGTTTGGCATTTCTTCCTATAATTTGTATTTTTTTCTCTAGAGCAGTGTTACTCAAAGTGTGACTCTCAGACTGACACCAGTCTCTAAATATTTGTTACCAGTCTGAAACGAAGTGGTTACCTTAAGAAATTTTTATATCACTTTGACAAATTTATTTTATGTCTTCAACTCTAATAAGGAATTTGTGCCTGTATTTTATCAATTTTTAAATTTCATTTTTCTAGCAATTACTTTTTTATTGTTATTTTATAAAAGCATGGATCCATAATAGGTGGAAAAAAAGAAACTCATCCCTCACCACAGATGGTTTGAGAATTAATGCTTTAGAGTAGTGCAGTAGAACATTATTTGCCAAAGATAGTGGCAATAATTATCCCTATCCTACTTGCTCTTCTGCCAACTGGAACTTGTTAATCCCCTCTCAGGAGATGGAGGCTATTTCTCTACTCTCTTTGATCTGGGTGGGCCCTGTGAAAGCTCTAATAGAACATGGTAAATGTATGCAGTTTTCAGGTCTAGAAAGAGTACTTTGCTGGTCTGGCAACTTTCATTTCCCACCTTTCGAAATGCCTGCTCTGGGGGAAGCCATGAAAAATCACAAATGGTGCCATAAATACTTACTTTTGGTACGCTCCCAAGCTATGAGTTTATGTTTCACTAATTCTCTTAAAACTTTATTACAGCCACCATGTTTAAGGCTGGCTATGGAAGCAACTAAACTGCAGGGAACTATTTCATGGTTCTTCATGCCCATTTCAACCTGAAATTAAAGGAATCATATGTAATCATAATCAACACAGAGCTGTTGTCTATCAAAATCTTGCTAAGAAATTAACTTCTTCAAATTTCTCTGACCATGCAGTTCCCCAGCCAATTCTGAGATGTAAGTACTACCTTCTCTGGACATATTCCTAATCGTAATTTGATTATATAATCACAGATACTCATATTCTGCCTCTCTACTAAACTCTAAAGGTAAAAATTGCAAGTAATTAACACTTACTGACGTGTGGCAAATACTAAGATATTTATTGACATCTAAATATTTATCTTTAAAAACTATAGGTATTTCAGGGGTGCCTGGGTGGCTCAGTCATTAAGCATCTGCCTTCGGCTCAGGTCATGATCCCAGGGTCCTGGGATCAAGCCCTGTATCGGGCTCCTTGCTGAGTGGGGAGCCTGCTTCTCCCTCTCCCCCTCCCCCTGCTTATGTTCCCTCTCTTGCTATCTGTCAAATAAATAAATAAAATCTTAAAAAAAAAACAAAACTATAGTTATTTCAGATATTCATTAAGAAGGTATTTAATATGAAAGTATCATATGCAGGCATGATGGAAGATTAAAAAATATATAAAAATACTCTACCCCTCGAGAATTTATTATCTAATTGTGGAAATAAGAACCTACACATCTAACTTTATTAGAAGACAAGAAATGGTAAATGCTAAAAAAGAAGTGCTCAGGGCTGAACAAAAATAATTCCAGCTGAGGGATCAGTTTCAAAGAAGTGGCACTTGAGGTGTACTTTGAGATGAAGGAAAACCGAAAAAAACACACAAGGGAATATCAGAGAAAGCAAAAGATTTGGACATGGCACATATGCAAGAAAATACAGAGCACAGCAACAGCTAGTATAGTGGTAGCTCAGGTGCGATGGCAAATAGAATTCATGAAAAGGTGGATGGAAAACGCTATTGAGAAAGGTATGGAAGGCCTTGAAATGTAGACCAAGGAGTTTAGATTTCTTGTTGAGGAAAACTGAAAACCCTTGAAGGTGTTTACGCACGGGAGATACATGAACAGAGATGTTTTAAGGACATTAATCACAACTCAAAGTTCTGGAAGGTCTTTCAAATGAAGCTGTTTAAGGTAATTTGGAAAGATGTATCTATACTCAGGAATGAAGTCATAATTAAAGGGTAAAATTGTCAGTTATTTGACAGAGGTAACAGATAAAGCCGTGAAGTGGATGTGATCATCAAACAAGAGATAATGGAAGACAAAGGAGGGTTGAGGGACAGAATTTTAGGGCAAGTTCACATTAAAAGGTAAGGGCAGCCAGTCAAAGTATGATTACTGATGTAGGAGGGGCCTGAGAAGTAAAGGAAAGAGAGTCAAGGAAAGGTGGCTGCTGATACCAAGGATGGTTAAGACTCAACAGAGACTGAAATATTATATTTAACAAGTAGGTCATTTGTTGGTGAGCTTCAAAAAAGAACTTAAATATTGCAGAGATGAAGTTCTGGAAGATAAAACTGGCACTGTTTTGATATCCCAACCAAAACCTCACACCTTAACTCATTTCCCTTGTTAGCCTCTAACATTCTTTCTTGACTCCCTTGTTTCTGTTGGGCATTAAGGAATAAATCAATGTGCTGAGGAAGCAGAGAAGGAAGGTATCTTTCAGAAGTGGCAGTAGGTGTTTAGAGAAAGTGCAGATGAATTAAGTGCCTTCCAAATTTCATACTGAATTTGCATTTGATACTTTAATCTTTAAGTATTGCCTATTCAAGCAAAAGATAATAGCTTCTAAAAAATTTATTGTTTTATTCTGGAAATGCCTAACCTATGTGTTGTTGATCTTTTGTGCTGTAAGACTTCTACCATTGAAATCAGTTTTTGTCACTTCCCTGCTTAAAACAGTGGTGGCGCCTCTATATCTAGAATATATTCCAAATTCTTTACCAAGCCTGCACATGATCTGTCTCACCTTGTCCAATTACATCTCCAACCAGTCAACCAAACTTGCTCACTATGCTCCAGCCACACTGGCCTTTCTTCAAAAACTTTCTAGCTCAGAAGCTTTTCACTTAGTACAGCTGTTTCCTCGGTCTCCAACTCTTTCCAAGAAGTTCACTGGACCACCTCCTTCTCATTCAGCTCCTATTATTTCCCCCTCTCCCCTGCCAGTCTTTCTTTTACTTGGCAAATATTTATTCTGTACCTACCAAACGCCAGGAACATTTTCAAAAGGTCTTAACACTTCGGTTACAACAGTAAACAGACAAGATTCTTTCACTCTGGCAGTCTTCTCTGACTACACAATTTAAAGATGGCATTCATGCTCCCCACCGCAAACGTGCAGTTTCTATTCTATTATCCTCTTTATCATCTTCACAGCACTTATTATCTGATAGTCTTCCTTTATCTACTCGTTTACTCAATGATCTGTCATCCTTGTCTTGTACCCCTCTGAATTCCCTAGAATTGTCACTAAAAACCAGACAAGTAAGTGTTGATTGAATGAAACTGAATAAATGCTATGTGAGTGAATCTGTGAGTGAGGAATTCAGTGCTAACAATTCTCAAGAGTCTTAAACCCTTCTCCGGGGGTCGGAAGCCCAGGGTCAGAGAAGCTTTCCAGGCCACAGAGATGCAAGTATAGCTCTGGAACATAAGTAGGGGTGCAGAAAGGAAGGAAATGATTAGAAGAGGGGACTTTGCTCTGTTTCGGGGGAAGACAAAAGCTTCCGAACAAAGGCTTTTGAAAAATCTGACTGTCGGGTCTTCTCTTCCTCATTCGGAGCCTGGGTCTCTTAAGAGGGCCTACAGTACGCTCAGCTCTCAGCCGAGTCTCCGGAACAGGAAAACGCGCGGTGGGAAAGGACTGGGGGCAGGGAGAGACGGCGAACTTCTTACCGCGGTCAGGACCCTGAAGTCATCTCGGCTCATGTAACGTAACTTGGCCACATTCACTTTCCCCATGGCGGCTCAGGATCAAGCCAGGATACTCCTTCACAACAGCTGAAGAGCACAAGGTAAACCTGTACACTAACCTCTCCGGCGCCTCACAGCCGTCGGGTGGCTTGCGCGTGCGCTGCTCCTCACTGCAGGTCCTTGTTGATAAATAGAAGAACTATTCTGTCCGGCGTGGGAAAATGAAACGTCTTCTGGGTTTTATGATGCGCGTAGCATGGAACAACGCAGAATTTTTTTTGTAAGAGGATTTTTGTCATGTAAGTTAACGGACTTTGAGTGTCTACAATATGTCATTTTGTTTTTCATATCTGTCAGGACTGGCTGCCTAAAGGACGCGAGCTGCCTGTGAAAGCAGAATGGTAACAGAACCCGAGGAGCAAATTTCATCCCCGACCAGCAACTCCTACTTTAGGCAAAGTGAGTTCCAACAAGAGAAGGGGGTGAAATGAACCCAAGAGCGTCCAGACACACAAAGCAGTTAAAAATAAAAACAATAGTAAACAGCGCCTGCTTAGAAAAAGGAAGGCGTGGCTAAAGAGCGCTCTCTTGCGCTTGCTCAGTATTGGCTTTGCGTTGGTTCGCGAGACTCGGGAGTGCGCCTGCGCCTGCGCCTGGTGGGGGTGGGGTTTAGGCTGTGTGGAAGGCGTGCTGTCGTGATTGCATCTCCCGCTCATTTCCAGAGAAAGTGGGCGATTTTTGACGAGTTAGAACGAAGCTATGGGGATTGTTTGTCAAAGGCCAGGACGTGATTTCAGGGCTTTAGGAGAGCTACCCACACTGAACCTGGAACTCCTCTCTACGTCAACAAAAATGGTAACTGGAGCAAGACCTTAAACAACTTGCTCCTCAGAGGGTGGCTACTCTACCTTCCCTACAAAAGCAACAAGGGTAACAAAACTTGTGTGATAATGTTTGTGTTTCTCTCTTGTTTCATGAACTACGTTTTAAACCTTTAAAAGACAATTACCTATTTTGGTACACCCTCACACCTTAGGTGTGGATACTACATATGGTCACGGACTTCAGCTTTGACTTCGTTTCCAGCCACTGCTCTTTAGCCTGTCTCTGGGTTGAGTCTCAAAACTTTGAAGTGTAAACTTTGGAGTTCATTATTTACAGAGTCCATTTTTTTCCTACTGGGGTTCTACTGGCCGATGTGCCCATTTTCCAACTCTCCAGGGCCCTACTGAGTATGTTGCTTTGTCCAAACACAGAGTTAGTTTTTTCATAAAACCTGGCTGCAGTTCCAAGGCAAGCAATTAGATATGCCCTTTCTTTCCAAGTCAGAATAGTTAATACTCTGAAACCATAGACTACAGGCAGCAGAACAGTCTTCTGTCCCTTCTACACTACAACCTTTGGCTTCATTTTTTACACTTGAATGCAGTAAGCCTTTGATTAACCATGCTCAACTCTTGGAAACCTCTACTGAAATGGACTTTTGCTTTCTATACTTCACATAAGAAATAAAAATGAAAAGCTTTTATGGAGCAAGAATGAGATGGGAAACACAAGTCATTTGGCTGTTTCCTAATCCAACATTCTAGCAGACATTGCTAATCTGTTAAAGCACAAACCTTATGTTACTTCTAAGCTCTGCTCCAGACAACCACTACTAATTGATTGGATTTGGCTACAGTTGTTGTCCTGTTTCTGGAGCATTCCAGAATCCAGAATCACACTGAGCCCAAATCTCTTCTACTTTTAATATTTATATATATTTTTAATACAATCATCTTAATCAGACCTTTGAAGAGTAAAAGTGATTCAGTTATTGTTCAATATTCTGATTTACTTTTCCTACCATGCTTAGTAATGACAAAAAATACACAGTATTTTTTATTCACTCATTTACTATTTATCAAACATACATGCCAGATTTTTTGCTTGGTCCTGGGGAAAGAATCCTAACTCTTAAGTCTTGAGGTGGATGGAGATGAATAGAAAATAAGAGAATAATATGACAGAGGTGTGCAAAGGATTTAGCACATCATTATTACCTACTCCCAGACCCCCATCTCTCTCTCACACACACACACACACACACACAGTTTGTCCTCACAAGTTACAGAGGATCTTGACTGTCTATAGATGGAAGTTCAAACTTTTCTTAGGTTAAATTAAACTTCTTAGGCTGGCATTCAGGATCTTCAATAATCTGTATCATTGCTTACTTTCAAGTAACATATGCTCTTGCTTAATTGAACTACAATTCAATCAAATACAGTTCCCTTGATTTCCTGTATTACTGCCATTTCCCTTCATCTGTAATGCTTACCTTCCCACCTCCTTTTTTCCCCTTCTTTCTAGTCACCACATATGTTAAGTCTTACCTACCATTCATAAAACACTATGCATCCCATAAAACTTTTCTTTATTATCCCTATGTTATTTTCCTAGGGTTGCTGTAACAAATATCCACAAACTTGGTGGTTTAAAACCATAGAAATTTAGTCTTTTACAGTTCTGGACTATGCTCCCTCTAGAGGCTCTAAGGGACAATCTGTTTCTTTCCTCTTTCAGCTTCTGTCAGCATTTGGTGACTACTGGCATTTCTTGGCTTGTGGTTGTATCCTGCCTCTGTAGTCACATTGCCTTCTCCTTTTCTGTGTGTGTCTCCCTCTGTTTCTGTCTTATAAAAATACATGTCATTGCATTTAGTAGCACAAGAATTGGACTATAGTGGACACTGTGATGTACCACCAGCTGTCCCCCTCCAGGAATGAAGGACTTACTCCCCCCAGCTCCTGGAAGTGCTGCCAGCAGAAAATGCTCAGTAGTCAGCCTCCACTTGGATTGCCTAGGTTGAAGGAGCTACCTCACTGAAGGTCATACTTCCTTTCCGGGTTTGCCTGGATCCAGTGACTGATTGACATAGACGTCAAAGGCTCAGATTCTTTGCACCAGCTCAGCATAACTCAACATAACTCCAAAGGGTCATGCAATCTTTAGAACTCCTTGTAGAGTCAACTGCAGCCTCCCTTGGTACTGCATCATAGTTCAACCTCTTCCTTTGCTTACTCCTGCTCTTTCCCCGTTCTCTTCCAGGGGTTGATCATAAGAGCACTTCTTGTTAATACTGTAATACAGTACAGGTCTGCTTCCTGAGGAACTTAACCTTTACCATCGTTCTTCTGGGCCCTCAGCTTAGTGTTAATAGGACACTGCTATAAAAATGGGATAGGCAGGATAAGACCCCCAACTGAGGCTTAATTCTGCCACTAACTAGCTTTTTGAGCTTGGCTACACTCTTTAAATTCTCTTATACATACAAGTTTTTATTTTGAATGTTTATTATACGACATATTTTGGTAAACAAAACTCAGTTCCTTTCCTCAAGGAGCTTAAAGGTCTAATGATTCTTAGGTTGTTTATATTATGAAAGGACTGAACTTGAATTGTATTTCTAAACTTTTTGTTAATTTAAGTCCCCATCTCAAGCTCCATAGTCTCCATTCCACCCAAGTTGAGAATCACTCTAGGAACCAAGAATATTTGGTTAAGATTTATTTTATGAAAATAAGATTCTTTCATTTTGCAAACAGAAAATTATATAATGTGATAATAGATATGCCTTTTCAAACTGTACCTCTCAAGCCTTAGTGATTTTGATAGTACCCGAGGAACTACTGGACAGTCACTTTGAGTTCAGTCAGGACAGAAACCATATTAGTTATTTAAACATAGAAGTTAATATTAAGAATCATGAATTTGGCATAAAGCTAAATAGAAAACTGAAAATGGGAAAGGAGAATACTAAGGCACTACAACTGCCACTACTAAGGCTTGAGCAACTAAAATAAAATTGAAGTGACTTAGAAGCTTAGGGAAGAGGTCCCATGGACCTGAGACCCAGACCTCTGAGGAGGGGTACTGCCAGGTTGGTGATGATAGTTCTGGAGCAGGAAGACTTCATAAGACTGGTTTGGCAAGTTTGGAACAACTGCAAACTAGATTCAGATGTTGCTATGGAAAGATGCTGCTGGGCTGAGTAAGTATTAGGACAATGCTAACAAAAATGGCATACCTAGGAAGCGTGGAGGAAGCAAACAGGAAGCAGAGGAACAAATTAATTCTTCTTCCTTTAGGATTACTTTTCAGCAGAGTCCAATGTGGAGCCACCTGGCAATGCAGAAATGTGGTTTACAAGGTTCCAGCCTTAGCATCAGAAAGTGGGGTTAGAAGTCTTGGTTTTGGGGGTGCCTGGGTTGCTCAGTTGTTAAGCATCTGCCTTTGGCTCAGGTCATGATCCCAGGGTCCTGGTATGGAGCTCCGCATCAGGCTCCCTGCTCTGTGGGAAGCCTGCTTCTCCTTCCCCCACTCCCCCTGCTTGTGTTTCCTCTCTCGCTGTGTCTCTCTCTGTCAAATAAATAAAATCTTAAAAAAAATAGAAGTCTGGGTTTTGGAGCTTAGAGACAATAGCTTGATAACTGGCACAATCTCTAAAAGATTTTTGAGATTTAATATTCTACTTGTGTGCTTGTAGACCTGCAAAGACCTGTAGACCTGTAATTATCAAGTAAGAATCTTTATGGTTTGTCTTTTTTTTTTGGTGTGTTTTCTTTTTATGTACCTTGATTCAGAGAATAAATAACTTGTTTCAGATTTTTGGTCTTCTACTTTATTGCTTTACTTGAATTGATGGATGTACCAATTTTAGTCCTGTTGTTGTGTTGTTGTGATTTTGTTGTTTATAAGAATTAAAAATAATCCCATTATTCTGTTAGATATTTTTAATAAATAAGGGCTCCTGGGTTCCCTAAAATAGTGTAATTGTTTTGATTACAAGTTAGAGCACTTGGCCTATTATTCCAAGTTACTCTTCCAAATTTTAAGTGTTTCCACACACTAAATTTTATTTAGTTTTATGATTTTTTTCTTTGTATAGTGAATCTGGGTTTTAAAAACATTTTTCACACTATGGAGCATTTAACTGGTCTTCTGTTAGAATAGCTTTTTTTAGGCTAAGCTACTGCTTGAATTCCTAACTTGGTTAAACATTCTTACTATTCCCGTTTTAACATGGTTTAATATACTACTCTTTAATGTGAAAACATTATTTCTCACAAGGAGTTCTCATGAAAGTAGACTTTATATAAAATGTGGTATTAAACTTATAGTAGGAAATGATCAAATAAATAGAAAATATTAAAAATGAGGTTCAAAAGTGGAATGGTGGTTTAATTAGCTGAAGAGTACTTAAAAATGTGTGTTGACATTAACAAACATATGAAAATGTAGTTATTTAGTCACTTCTGTTTATCAGTTGAAACTTTATTTTAAAGAATAATCAATGAAAAAACTTTTATTTTCTATATAAAATATATGTGATGGTCCAAAAATACTCATTCTCTAAGATCCAAATTGTGAAAATGGGTTCTAGTTAAACTTAATGAAAGGTAGTACTCGTGCCAGACCCCCAAATACTGCAAATTCTTTTCCATAGGTAAATTTATAAATACCTCAACATGCTTGCTGAAAGTCCACGCTGAACAGGGCAGTTCATATATGGGTTCTTTAATTCTCATTTTGGGAAATCACTGTTCTTAAGACATGTTCAAATGGTTCTACTTTATTACTGCAGGTGTCCTCTTTCAAACAGGACTTCCAAGGATAAGATTGTTTAGTTCTCTTAGAATTCTCAACTTTGTTAAGCTGCCACCCATAGTCAGAGAACATCTGGAAATGTTGGAATTAGCTTTTAAAAATTGATTGGGGTTACCATAGTCCCCAATACTCTGATACTTCAAACTCATTTATTAACCTACTAGAGAGTTCCCGTCAAGAAGTCAGAACTTGGCTTTAACTGATCTGGTTGCCACCTGATTATTAGTTCGTGTTGAACTGATTTGTTTTTCTGAACATATCTAACATATGTTAAGCTGTATGGAATAAAGCTCACACAGTGTAGCTTAGCCAAAAATAACCTATTGGCTGGTAATTTTTAGAACTTTCACTATTTTTATAAATAGTAGAAGCAATGTATTCTAGTATTTAATATGTGGCCTCTTTATAGTCACTGAAGGAATTATTTAGTTTGTGAGTAAACTGAAGCCCTGTCTTGGGTTTTTCCTTTTTGTTCCTGCTCTAGACATTTTTCCCACCTGTTTAACTCAGGGTAGGTGGATAAAAGTGAGGTGAAACAAACACTATGCTATTTTTATTGTTGTTTTTATTTTATTGGCTCAGATAAAATATTTCGTAAGAGTTTGAAGGCATTACTTTGAAGGTCCTGGCTTATCTAAGGATTTTTTTTTTCACTATTTTCCACTATTTCTTTAGATCACTGAAAGTAGATCTCAATGATCTCAACATTAGTTTCTTAAATGTCAAGATAGATTATAATTTATGCATGTTTGAGGTATTTTAGGACTAAATTTTTAAAGAAAAGCATTTTTATTTTTAAAAGTATATTCTGAATGTAGCATTTCATGTTAAACTTTTTCAGTAATTTCTGTTTCAATATTTATTTTTAATTTTGAACTTATTTATAAGACTTGTTAGCAGAGTCTGCTAATTATCCCCAATGCCCATTCTTCCCTTTTCCCTTTTAGCAATAGAAGCTGCTGATTTCTAGCTGGGCACATGGCCCTAAGGTAGAGATGATGTTTCCCAACCTTGTTAGAACTAGATGTGGTTACACGTCTAAATTTTTACCTATGGTGTGTAAATAGAAATTATAAATGTACCTTCTGAGTCTTGCCTTTAAAAAATTGGGTATGTAGATCCCTCTTTTATTCCATTCTTCTATAGACTGGACCTTAACTGTCATGATAGTGAGCCAGCTTCAACCATGCAGATAAAGGCAGTACTCTGAGGGGATGTCTGAAAAATAATGTGGAAGGGCCCTGGTCCCTGGGTGACATCAAGGAGCAGTGTGCCTTCCAATTTCACTCCACTAGCCTAGCTCTGAATGTTACATGGAAGAGCAACAAACTTCTACTTTATTTGAGCTACTGTATTTGGGGGTCTTTTGTTACAAAAGATTAGTTCTTAACATAATAGTACAGACAGGATTTTAAGTAAATATTTTTCTGATGACTTGGAATTTCAAGGGAGACTCTAGAGGTCAAGGCTTTATAGACTTGGTAAAGGTGAATTGTCTATCCATTTCTTAGCCACCTATTTTGAAATTTCCTTATGGTATGAATGGCTCTGCTAATGGTGAAGAACCAAATGTTGAAGATATATGTGAAAAGTTTGAATAAAATTGTTTCATCAAGCTCTAAATGGAACAAAGCAGTATTTCTAGATTTCTATGTAATCTTATATGTGATTTAAGTATATAACTAAATTTAATGAATTTCATATTATTAATAGGTATATGGTGATTCCATATATATATACATAAAAGTTTATATATTCATTTTGGAAAAAAAACCGTTTTAATTGGATTTGCCATTGAGAAAATAGGACATCACTTTATATTCAGGGTAGCCTTATATCTAGCTATATATGATGGCACATAAATGTGTCATAAACTGTAGCTTACTTAGGTAAGGAGGCATAAATCAACATTTTTCTCTCCTTTTGATATTTAAATATACCAAATAATACGAAATTGAGGTCTCTACCTCTATTTTTCAAACCTCTGATATAGAATGTGTGTCACAAAAATATGGTTAACATTTTAACAGTTCTTATCCCTTGAATTTCTTCCTAATGGTGGATTATGTATTTCTGGGATTTAAATAGCTGGCATTTAAAACTTAATTTTGATGGAGTACTTTTTGTTTTTGGATATTGCATCCAAAAAGCTAATAGTTGATTAGCTTTTAAAATATCTTTTGAATAATGATCTTTCTAATTTAACTTGTAATGAGACGCATTAGCTTACTAATCTGAATCTTTCATCATTTTTTACTTTAATTGTATCTTTAAGAATTTTAATAATAATAATTTAGAAATAAATGAAAATGCTTATTAATACAGTTATCTTACTGACTGAAATATTGTAAATGTGTGTGTCTGTCTACCTATCTTTCTAGAATTTCTAATTGAATCTTTTAAAAATAGTTTCTCTTTCTCTGTAGAACTTCCCCACATGTTTACTTATCATGTCTTTTTTTAAGTATTTGAACATATTTATAACAGCCTCTTTAATGTCTTTTTTGCTACTTCCAACATCTGGGACATTTTGAGACCTTTTTCTATTGACTCCTTTTTATCTTAATATGGGTCATGTTTTAATTTTCTTAAATGTAACATTTTTTAAATTTTATACTGGACATTGTGGATGGTCGGTTGTAGGGATTCTGTATTATATTGTCTTCCTTTGGGTGTTGAGTGTCTTTCCTCTGGCAAATAAATTTGCTAGTTAAATTAGTAGAAGATCCTTTTACTTGTTAGAACTAGAATTTTGGTTTGTTAGTGTAGGTCTATTTCATTCTTGTCCTTAGTCCTAGGATTTGTCTCTTCTTTAAGGTTGTGGTTCTTACTGTTAAGGAATACCCGTTTGGGTATGGCAGAGTTGCATTTGAGCACCCGAGGAACTCTGCAAAATCTTTTCATTCCCTTTGGTCTGAATACAACATTTTCCAGGTTTGTGCAACTTCTCTTTTTTTCCATTCAACTATTAGCAGCTACTGTCTGTTGACCTCATGGAGTCTCAGTTTGAAATGCATGATTTGCATGTTGGCCAAAGCCCTGAGGAAACTCCTATTCATACTTTTGTGTAACCCTTCATCACAACTTTGTCCTTCATGAATCCTGCCCCGTAAATCCCAGTTGCTTCAATACCTCAACCTCCAATATTTGCCTGTCAGCTCAGTGAGGCCGATACTTTCTACTGGAGCTCTTCCTCACGGCACTGTGGTACAGAAAGAGCCCCAAAGCTCCGCTGATACGTTTCTTTTTTGTACTACTGGCAGTCCAATTTATAAAAGCAGTAAATCATATATTTTTCCCAATAGATTTATGTAAAATCTCATGAAGCTTTTTTTTAAATTTGCTCTTCTTTTACAAAAGGTAGAAGAGGAGGAAAAACTTTCCAAATCATTTTATGAAACCAGTTATTACTCTGACACCAAAACCAGATAAAGATATTGCAAGGAAACTACAGACTGATACCTTTGTGAATGTGAAGCCCCAAATTCTTCCACAACATGAATTCAGCAAACATATAAAAAGGATTATACACTGTGATTAAGTGGGGTTTATTCCAGGAATGCAAGGGTGATTAGCACATGAAAGCCAATCAGTATAATAGACCATATTAATAAAATAAACATAAAGACCTGTGATCACCTCAAAAGATACAGAAAAAGCATTTAAAGAAAATTGAGCACCTTTTCATGATAAAAATACTCAACATACTAGAAATAACAGGAAATGTCTTCAACTTTGTAAAGGCCATATGAAAAATACAAGGCTAACATTTCACTTAAGTAATCACTTAAAGTGAAAGTGATAATTTTACTCCTAAGATTAACAAGCAATGTCTACTCTACTCATTTCTATTCACCATTGTACTGAAGGAACAAGCTAGGACAATTAGATAAGAAAAAGAAATATAAGTCATACAGATTGGAAAGGAAGAAATAAAACTACCTGTATTCACAGATGACATGATGTTGTATATAGAAAATCCTAAGGAATGCACACACATACAAATTATCAGAATAAATGAGTTCAGCAAGGATGCAGTGTACATGATCAGTATGCAAAACTCTATTCTGTATCTGTTCATTTAGCAATAAATAATCCAAAAATGAAATTAAGACAACTTTATTTATTATAACATAAAAAAAGATAAAATATTTAGGAATAAATTTAATAAAAGAAGTGTGAGACTTATACACTGAAAACGATAAAACATCACTGAAAAAATAAAAAAAGACCTAAATAAATAGAAATACATGAATTGGAAGACTTAATATTGTTAAGATGGAAATCCTTTCTAAATTGATCAAGAGAGTGATGTAATCCCTTTTAAAATACAAAGTGCCTTTTTTGCTAGAATTGACAGGACAGTCTTCAAACTCATATGGAAAGAAAAGGGACCCAGAGTAGTGAAACAATGTTGAAAAAGAACAAAGTTAGAGCAGAGACACTTCTTAATTTCAAAATTTACCTCAAAGTAATAGTACTCAAAACTGTGTGAGACTATATGAAGATTGACATACAGATCAATGAGAGTCCAGAAATGTGCTGGGACAACTAGATACCTATATGCATAAAAATGAAGTTGGACCCCCTACCTTATATACAAAAATTTAACTCCAAAATGTATCAAAGACCTGGATGTAAGAGCTCAAACTATGAAACTTATAAGAAAACATAGACATAAACCTTTGAGACCTTGGATTAGGTAATTGTTTCCTAGGGTTGACACTAAAAGCACAAGTATAAAGGAAAAAGATACATAAATTGGATTTCATTAAAATTTTATACTAATATTCATAGTAGCATTTCTTATAATAGCCAAAAGGTGGACACAATCCAAATGTTCATCACCTGAAGATTGGATAAATGTGTTATATCCATAGTATGGAATAATTTTTTGCCAAAAAAAAGGACGTACTGATTGTGCTATAACATGGATGAACCTTGAAAACATACTAAATGAAAGAAGCAGACATAATAGAGTACATATTGCATGATTCCTTTTGTCAGAAATGTCCAAAATATGCAAATCCATGGAAACAAAATGTAGATTAGTGGTTGCCAGAGGAGGGGGAATGTGGAATGACTTCTAACTGATACGGGTTTTTGTGGTATAATAAAAAATAAATATTTGCTGTTTGTCCTGTGTTCCTAGCAGAGAACTCCTAAAAGTCTTGGAATTTACTCTTATTAAAAGAAAATTCAGAGCTTTACTTGATATGAGTATTATATTGGGTGAGAAACACACTCTTTGTAAACAAGGAGACCTCAAACTCAAAAGTGGTATGAAGCTCAGAGGCATGACATTACAGGATGGCTTATAAAGTGAAAATGAGGAAGTTGTTTAACCTTTATAATAATTGATTATTACAATGGAGATTTTCAGATGGCAGGGATTGGTTAAAAGTGCTTATTTTATACTATTTTAGGAAGATGACTTAAGTTTTATTTATGATTATCTGAGGCATTTACAAGAAATAATCTAAATTAAGTTTTGCTTACATTCATGAAATAAGCTAGATTAAGTTTTGCTCACATGATTTTGTCTGCTGCCTGAGGGAATCTTCAACCTGGTCTCCATTTTATTTTATTTTGACACTGTCTTTTGTATGGTAATGAAATGATTCCTAGGGGAATCCTAGAGTTGCTTGCCAGAGGGTTAGAACTTTCAGCCTCACCCACTGACTTTCCAGGGAAAGGAGAGGGGTAGAGATTGAATTCAGTCAACAATGGCCAATGATTTAATCAGCACTGCCTACAATATAAAATATCCATTACAAATCGCTGAATAGAGTTCTGAGAGTTTCTAGGTTGGTAAACACATTGATGTGCTGGGAATGTGGCATCCCTGAGAGTGCATGGAAACTTTGTGCCAGCCCTCTCCCCCATACCTTGTTCTGTGTATTCCATTTGGCTGTTCCTGGGTTGTATCCTTTATAATAAACCAGAATATGTAAGTAAAGTGGTTTTTTGAGTTCTGTGAGCTATTTTAGTGAATTATTGAACATGATAGGTTATGGGAACTTTTTTTTTTTTTAATATTTTATTTATTTATTTTGACAGAGAGAGACACAGCGAGAGAGGGAACACAAGCAGGGGGAGTGGGAGAGGGAGAAGCAGGCTTCCCGCGGAGCAGGGAGCCCGATGCGGGGCTCGATCCCAGGACCCTGGGATCATGACCTGAGCCGAAGGCAGACGCTTAACGACTGAGCCACCCAGGCGCCCCGGTTATGGGAACTTCTGAATTTGTAGTTGGCTAGGCAGAAGTGTGGAATAGCCTGAGCACCCCATTTGCACCCAGCATCTGAAGTAGACAGTATTGTGGGACTGAGCTCATAACCTGTGGGGTCTGTTGGACACCCACTTGGTGTTGGAGAATTTGTTGGTGTGGAGAAAACTCTACATAGTTGGTGTCAGAAGAAAGAACCACACGTTTCATTTTGGGATGGTGAAAATGTTCTGGAATTAGATAGAGGTGACCATTGTACAACTTTGAGAATATACTAAAAGGCACTGAACTATACACTTAAAATTACTCTGCTTTATCATTCACAACACAGTCCATGGTGTATAGGGCACTTACCAACCCACCTGATCCCTTCATGTCCTCTTGTTCTAAGGACCTGTAAGGACCAGTTGACACCTAGCCTGGCTGTTCCCAGGCCCTGGGTTCTGTGACCAAGCCAAATACTTCGAGCTCTTGTGTGTGAGATGAGGCAGTGCTATAATTTCCACCTGGCCCTGTGGGAGTGGTGCTGTGTGCCCATCCTTTCCTCTTTCTTGACATCCAAAAAAAGAAATAAAAATTTCTCTGCTTTGAGGATGCAGGAGCCAACCTGAAAGAACCAATAGTCAAAGATGGAATAATTTGAGCAACAAAATAAATAGCAATAGTATTGAGTTATAACCCATAGAATAAAATAGATATTTGTGAGTCAATATTGATACAAATAAATAATTGAATAAATAAATGAATGAAGGACAAAAGACATATATTTTTTTACAAAACAATTCCAAATAATAAATGTAAAAATAATGAGGGAAATAGAAAATCATAGCACAGCACAGTAATGATTCATGTACTGATGAATGCTAAAATTAGGGGGCAACACTGTAAGGAGAAACAGGATATTTGCATAGCCTGTATCTCTTCCCAAATATTTATTAATTATTCTGGTGACTTAACGTATGTGTACAAATGCTTTGATACTCCTCTCTCTGAGGTTGAGTTTAATTCTCCCCCCTTCAGGGTGATCAGGATTTTAGGGACTTCTAATAAATAGAATGGAAAGGGGAAAATAGTAATTTTATCATTAAAAAACTGGCTGACATTAATCAAATGATTAAGTTTACCATCACTAGATAAGTAATGTTGATATACCTTGTGATATCATGTGATGATAACCTCTATAGTAGTCACAGAAATTCCTAACCCTGATGTAGTCATGAGAAAAAAATCAAGCAAGCCCAAATTGAGAAACATTCTACAAAATACCGTACTGGTACCTTACAAAAGTATCAAAGTCATGAAAAACAAAGAAAGACTAAGGAATTCACAGATATTGGAGGAGACTAAGTAGACATCAAGACTATCTTGATATCCTGGTTTGGATCCTGGAACAAAAAAAGAGCATTACTAAAAAAACTGATGAAATCTGAATTTTAGTTAATAGTGTTGCACCCATTTTGACTTCCTAGTTTTGATAAATTTATCATGTTTATGTAAGATGTTAAGATTGGGAGGTTAAAGGAAGTTGTACCTTCTTTATAATATTTTTGTAAATATAAACTTTTTTCAAAATAAAGTTTTAAGTATTACTATAATTTGTATGCTCTAAATTCCCTCTTTTTCTTTATTGGGTAAATCCCTCAGAAAGAATCCTCTTAAAAATAATACATGACCAGGGCCATCTGGGTGGTTCACCCCACATTGGGGTCCCTGCTCAGTGGGGAGCCTGTTTCTCCCTCTCCCTCTGCTCCCCTGCTCCTGCTCTCTCTCAATCGCTGTCTCTCTCTTTATCTTAAATAAATAAATAAAATCTTAAAAAAAAATTGTGACTAAAAAAAAAAAATACATGGCCAACCCTGAATTCTATGGGCTATTTATTTTTGTTATGTAAAAGAAAGTCTTTACAACCCTCATCAAACTAATTATTATATTTTAAAACCTGTAACAATGTATTTCTGTTCCCATGATTCCCCAAGTTTGAAAATTTGAGTGTTACAGAGTTATTGTTCTATTAAATAATTTGAACATATATTTAAATTCAGGTGTCATATTTCAATTTATTATTTATTTTTTAAAGGTTTTATTTATTTATTTGAGAGAGAGCACAAGTGATCACAGAGGAAGAGGGAAAAGACTCACTGCTGAGTGGAGAGCCCCATGCGGGGCTGGATCCCAGGACCCTGAAATCATGACCTGAGCTGAAGGCAGATGCTTAACCGGCTGAGCCACCCAGGTACCCCTCAATTTATTTTAATTTAAAATATAATGTAGATTATTTTGCCTTTCAATGATAAAAATCAGATTAAACTAATGTTATGCTATAAGAGTTAATATTTATTTACATTTTGTAGTCTACCAGTTTCCAAAAGTTTCTTCAATTAGGTTAGAGTAAAAACACACACATAGTTATTTAAAAGCCATGTTTGAGAAAAATATTTAAGGACATGGAAAGGTAATTGTTACATTAAAAATAGTTACATAGTTTCTATAATATTTTCATAGTTTTTTTAGAATAAATACATAACCTGGAAGAACATATACCAAAATTTTAACAGGAGTAATCATCTTCGAGTTGTGGTATTTAAAATTTTTCTTTTCCCTTTCTGCATTTTCAAAAGTATGTACAGTGGGGGCTCCTGGGTGGCTCAGTTGGTTAAGCGGCTGCCTTTGGCTCAGGTCATGATCCCAGGGTCCTGGGATCGAGCCCCACGTCGGGCTCCCTGCTCAGCGGGGAGCCTGCTTCTCCCTCTCCCTCTGCCTGCCTCTCTGCCTACTTGTTCTCTCTCTCTATCTCTCTGTCAAATAGATAAATAAAATCTTAAAAAAAAATTATATACAATGTATGTCATTACTTTTGCAATCAGAAAAACATAATAAATCTTAAAAACATGCCTGTATACATATAATAGGATAGGTAATGACACATTGGAACACAGAGAAAAAGCAAATACATTTTGTTCTCCTGAATAAATGAACCTAAAATTTACAAGTTTGTTCACTTCCTGTGGCTCATAAAACAGCTACAAATTGTTCATGCTTAGTGTTTAAATTTACACATACATGTTCAAACACAGATGCAATCTCACAAACGTCTACATTAACACAATAGATTCATGCCCTATATTTAGGGCAATGAGTTCCTCAAGTTCTCAAAGAAATTATACTGAATATTTTAATATATGACTGGCTGTTATATTATACAATAACACCCCATTTAGGCAGTGTTTTAGAGATAATATAGAATTTTAAAAATAACTAGGCTTAATTCTATAAATATCAAAGCTTTTGGTTTAGTTTTTTAGAATGAGAATATTTGTATAATGCTTGATTGGCTCCCCTTACTTAAATCCTATTTAAATCTCAAATATTGACTTAAACTGTGATGTATTGACACATTGTTGAGTATATTGTGTTATCATTCATTAAAATTGAATGCCTTCAGATTGTTTAGGAAACCCGAAAATAAAACAAAATCTGGTCTACTCTTTCTAAATGGTCTACCAGCTTTTACTTCTCACTGGCTATTGGGTCCACATATAATACCATGATATGGTTGACTTAATTGTTGGAGTCTACATGTAATTCTGCTTGTCCTGTCATATAACGTTCACGGATTTCATGATAGGCCTTTCAGACTTTTTTTTTTAATTTAATTTTATTATGTTATGTTAATCACCATACATTACATCATTAGTTTTTGATGTAGTGTTCCATGATTCGTTGTTTGCGTATAACACCCAGTGCTCCATTCAGTGTGTGCCCTCTTTAATACCCATCACCAGGCTAACCCATCCCTCCACACCCCTCCCCTCTAGAAACCTCAGTTTGTTTCTCAGAGTCCATAGTCTCTTATGGTTCGTCTCCCCCTCCAAATACCTACCCCCTTCATTTTTCCCTTCCTACTATCTTCTTTTTTTTTTTTTTTTTTTTTAACATATAATGTATTATTTGTTTCAG
>NW_022589709.1:33660078-33660912 GCF_004348235.1 Phoca vitulina | reverse complement strand
CTCTAGTTCCATCCACATCGTTGCAAATGGCAAGATTTCGTTTTTTTTTTTTTAAGATTTTATTTATTTATTTGACAAGGAGAGACAGAGCGAGAGAGGGAATACAAGCAGGGGGAATGGGAGAGGGAGAAGCAGGCTTCCCGTGGAGCAGGGAGCCCAATGCAGGGCTCTATCCCAGGACCCTGGGATCATGACCTGAGCCGAAGGCAGACGCTTAACGACTGAGCCACCCAGGCGCCCCTCGGTTTTTTGGTTTTTTGTTTTTTTTTGATGGCTGCATAATATTCCATTGTATATATATACCACTTCTTCTTTATCCATTCATCTGTCGATGGACATCTTGGCTCTTCCATAGTTTGGCTATTGTGGACATCGCTGCTATAAACATTGTGATGCACATACCCCTTCGGATCACTACATTTGTATCTTTGGGGTAAATACCCAGTAGTGCAATTGCTGGCTCGTAGGGTAGCTTTACTTTCAACTTTTGGAGGAACCTCCATACTGTTTTCCAGAGTGGCTGCACCAGCTTGCATTCCCACTAACAGTGTAGGAGGGTTTCCCTTTCTCCACATCCTCACCAACATCTGTTGTTTCCTGACTTGTTAATTCTAGACATTCTGACTGGTGTGAGGCAGTATCTCATGAGGTTTTGATTTAGATTTCCCTGATGTCAAGTGATGTGGAACACTTTTTCATGTGTCTGTTGGCCATTTGGATGTCTTCTTTGGAAAAATGTCTGTTCATGTCTTCTGCCCATTTCTTGATTGGATTATTTGTTCTTTGGGTGTGGAGTTTGATAAGTTCTTTATAGATTTTGGATACTAGCCCTTT
>NW_022589709.1:33601999-33659678 GCF_004348235.1 Phoca vitulina | reverse complement strand
CATTTCAGACTTCTTTTTTAAAGCAGCTTTTAGTACAGATGAGAGATTGTCAGAGGTCTGACCTGAGATAAGTGGAAGCATTATTGCATTTTTACAGCTACCTTGTTTTAAAGAAATATGACTAAGGGCGCCTGGGTGGCTCAATTGGTTAAGCGACTGCCTTCGGCTCAGGTCATGATCCTGGAGTCCCTGGATCGAGTCCCGCATCGGGCTCCCTGCTTGGCAGGGAGCCTGCTTCTCCCTCTGACCCTCCCCCCTCTCATGTGCTCTCTCTCATTCTCTCTCAAATAAATAAATAAAATCTTTAAAAAAAAAAAAAAAGAAATATGACTAAATAACTTGAGAGTAGTGCTTGCTTGTGATCTAAAAACAAATTTTTATATTTTTGCAAGTCTTTATTGCAAACACTTTAGTTGAAATACATGTAGTGAAGCCTTTTATTAGGCGTCATACTTGGCTCTTCTGTGGTAAGGCACTTAACTTCTCTTGTGGAGATAACTGCACCTATCCTGTAAGGTTTTGAGGGAATTAAGTGAAATGTAAAGTGTTTAACACAGTGCCTGGGGCATAATAAATGTACAATGATTTTTATCTGAGAAAGAGAAACTGAAAGGGTCAGCGTGGCTGGAGAGTGAGGCAGAATGCTGTGCCACTGGAGGAGGAGACGTAGGCAAGGGCCAAGTCAGGCTGTGTTCGGATTTTTGGACTGTGTTCTGGGGTGAGGTAAGAGACACCGAAGGGTTTTAAACAAGGTGTGACATGATCATATTTGCATTTTGAAAAGAACATGCAGGCTGCTGTTTGGAGACTGGAAAACAGAGGAGCCAGGGTACATGGTCTTTTCCTTGGACTGTATGTTTATGAGTTGGACATCTTTCATTTAAACCAATGTTTTTAAATCCTTCCCATGAGTACACACCTGGAATCTTAGCTTCTTAACTTTTATTTTGACGTAGTCACAGCACACTTGCAAGCCATGCAGCAGCTTTATTGTTGTTGCTTTAAGACTTGAGGTAATCTCCACATCCAGCCTGCAGCTCAAACCCACAACCCCAAGATTAAGAATTGCATGCTCCACCGACTGGGCCAGCCAGGCGCCCATTATTGGTATGTTTTGAACAAACTTGTCAGTGTGGGGCCATCCACGTTTGGTAATGGATAGGCAGGATGCCAACAAAGCAGACCAGCCTTTCATGCGGCTCTGCAGTATGATGCATACTACTTTTGATTTCCTTGTTCTGCCCCCCTGGAGTCTCAGGTAATGTCTGCCTTTTGCATGGAAGCTTTGTTTCCCCTCCAGGTTTTATTACTTTAGTCCCCAGGGAAGAAATGACAACTCAGTAACATAGGTGCTATCATTTGTGTATTCCCTACCCATCTTGGATTTTTTCCCTTCCTTGGATTGTCAGAATCCTTAGAAGAGCACTCCACATAGCTAGCAGATTGTTAAGAGTTAGCAAGATTGGGACCTATTAACATTCCTGATTCAAACACTTGGTGTACTGCTGGCATCCATGTGATAACATCTCACTGCTGCCTTTCTTTTTTTTTTTTTTTTTTTTAAAGGTTTTATTTATTTATTTGACACAGAGAGAGAGACAGTGAGAGAGGGAACACAAGCAGGGGGAGTGGGAGAGGGAGAAGCAGGCTTCCCGCCGAGCAGGGAGCCCGATGTGGGGCTCGATCCCAGGACCCTGGGATCATGACCTGAGCCGAAGGCAGACGCTTAACGGCTGAGCCACCCAGGTGCCCCCTCACTGCTGCCTTTCTTTGCATGCAAGTCCTAACTAATTGATCTGCGTCTCACTACAGCTGCTATAAATACCTTTGTTTGTTTGTTTGTTTTAAAGATTTTATTCATTCATTTGAGACACAGAGATACAGAGAGAGAGAGAGAGAAAGCATGAGCAGGGAGAGAGGCAGGGGGAGAGGGAGAAGCAGGCTCCTCGCTGAGCCAGGAGCCCGGTAACACCTTTGTTTTTACCATCTTTTGGTGTGCAGCCTTTGCCTTCTTACAGTTCATGTCAGCTCTGGTCTCTCCCATTCCCTCTTCACTTTATCTAATTAACTTCATTCTATGCTAGGTTGATCATATCCAGGTCATCCTGAATATCTTTCTTCAGGGGTAGACATGTAGAGAGAAGCTGAAATATTAATTGGTGAAATAATGTGGTATGTGAGATTTGCATTTAAATACTCTAGTAAAACCATTCAACAAAAGTGTGGTAGAACCAAAGATGAAAATGACATGCTAAAAAATGACAGAATGTTGATACTTGTTAAAGTTGGGTGATGGCTATGTTATACTATTCCTTTTGTATATGTATGGATTTTCCATAGTAAAAAGTGAAAAAGACATGTGGAGGATACTAACTTGCAAACAAGTAGAGATTCTGGACATGTGGGACAGAAGTATTGGAAGCAAGTTCATTAAGGTGGAAAAGAAGGTGTTCTGTGTTTTGTCAATGTATGAGATAGGCCCATCATGTTGCCTTCTTCATATTGCTCTTTTCTGAGGGATTCTTTATGGAGATCACTATCCTTTGTTCAAGTAGACCCCACTATCCTGGTTATAGTTGACTGACCCAGGGATGGGGTCTTAAACAAATGCATCTATCTTAAATAGCAGGGTGTCTCAACTTGGGCTCTATTGACATTTTGGACTATATGATTTTTTATGTGGGTTCTGTCCTCAACAGTGAGGATGTTTAGAAGCACTGAGTACCCTTTAGATGCCAGTAGCACTTCCTCCCCTATTTCCAGTAGCGATATCCAAAAATGTCTCCAGACATTGCCAGATGTCCCTGGGGGGCAGAATCGCCCCTTGTGAACCAATGAAATACAGGGATATGAATTTTTAGTTAGGTTCCATCCTTATGTGTGGTGGCTGACTTGATTTGGGTATTTAGATGCCATAATTTTTCCATGCTATATTAAAAGGCTGATTGTAAGTATTATAAATAAATAATAACTTAAAAATAGAAGACTTCAGGTCTCCCTACATGTTTGCTACAATGATATAACTTGTTTTAAGGCCAGACCCCCTGATTTTTCATCTTTATCATATACAGTCTTAATTTTTTTTTGTTTACAATGTTCTTAAGATCATCATTTCACCAACTTTTGCATATTTTACAAACTCTCTAATATATTATTATTTTCATCATTTATAGAATACTATTTTTTCTTTTTTTTGATTTTCAGATACCATTATGTAGGGCTAATTTTTATTTTTAAAATTAATGTAATTTTACAGTGTCTTTGGAAATGTAGCCTTCACATGTATGGGAGAGTCTGGAAATTTATTTGATAAATTTTGTGGTTCTGGGCACAGTGTAAATGAAACATTTTCAGGTGCTACAGTATATAAATAAATGAATGTTTTTCCTGGCTCAGTTTTGTGCCATAACTAGCCAACAATTCTTGTATTAACTTCTTCAACTGAATGGAAGCATACTAGTATATACTTCTGATTTAATAAAATCCTCAAAATAGGTTTTTGTGCTAATATATTTATAACATGCAGGTGTTTGACACAGAAACATAAATTACATGTACATAAAATTGGTTCAGGGAAATACTGAAATGTGCTAGGGAGGATATTAAAATATATATTTGAATGTTTATTTTATAATTCAGCTTGAACATTTTTTAGAACTGTTAGAGTTCATAGCTCTATTATAAGATACACTTTTTTCTATTGAAGAGTTCTAATCTTGTATGATTTTTATCATTTCTCTATTTTTCTTAAAGTGATTTTATTTAGTCTGGTTGTTTAATTTCTTCTTTTTTTGGAGCACACACAGAGATCTGATTAGTGAAAAATCCATATAATTATTCCCAAGAATCGTATTTATCAGCTTGTTTTATTATGCTTTCCTATAGAAACTTGTGTAGTTTATGGTTATCTTACTCCACAAGAACCACAAACCTGCTGGTCTACTTAGAATGACAATCATATTTGTCTGTTATGCTAAAAAATATAGGTCACATTTTTAAGTGATTTTAGAGAGATGACACTATTAAATGCATTATTTTAAAAGACTTTTTATTTATTTTAGAGAGAGAACAGGATGTGGGTAGAAGAAAGGGGGAGGGAGAGGGACAAGCAGACTCCATGCTGAGTGGGGCTCAATCCCAGGACGTTGAGATCAAGACCTGAGCTAAAATCAAGAGTTGGATGTTTAACCAATTGAGCCACCCAGGCCCCCTTAAATGCATTATTTTTAAAAGATAATTCAATTCAGTGAAGGGTCATTTCTGAAATTTAAGCATCCTAATTTAATTTCCCTCTTAAAAAATGATTATTAAAAATACGGTTATTGAGTGCTCACTCAATAACACTGTTCTTTTTGATCATTGTTTTATACCCATGACCTGAAATGGATTTTTCAAGTAAGAAAGAGTAAGAAAAAATTGACATGAGGGAAAAGAGGTTTAATAATTAGAGAATTAAATAGGATAAATATAAAATTAATAACATAAATTAAGAAAATTACTGAATATGCATTTATTTTTAGAATAATATCACACAGACAAATTCCTTGCCTCCTTCATGTTTTTACCTAAATGTCCTCTTCCCAGACACCTACTCTGATCATCCAGTTTGAAATAATTCTCATCCCCACCCACCCTGTACTCCCAATCTTCCCATAGTTTACTCTCTATTTTTCTTTTTTTTTTAAAGATTTTATTTATTTATTTGACAGAGAGAGACACAGCGAGAGAGGGAACACAAGCAGGGGGAGTGGGAGAGGGAGAAGCAGGCCCCCCGCCGAGCAGGGAGTCCGATGCGGGGCTCGATCCCAGGACCCTGGGATCATGACCCGAGCCGAAGGCAGACGCTTAACGACTGAGCCACCTGGGCGCCCCAGTTTACTCTCTATTTTAATAGCATTAATCTCTTGCTGAAATACATATGTATAATGTTTATTATTAATTGTCTGTCTGTCTCCTTGCCCCATTCCCCCAACTCCCACAAAATATAAGCTCTTAAGGGAGTTTTGTCTGTTCAATATGCTTGTCAGGCAGATGCCTGCTGCATAGTAGTTCAGTGTATTAGGAGGATCTTTAATTATCTGCAATTCTAGCAGTTGGATCTCTGTTAACTGCCATTTCTGCTATTGTTTTGTTGTTGTTTTATTATCCATTCAAATAACTCTGAAAGATCTTGAAGTATGACCTCATGAAGCAAAAAACACCCAAAACTCGGTTTGGAATGGATTTTAGGGTTTAGTATTTTAATAAAATTATTGTTACTTCAAAATGATAGTAGTTACTACTTTTGACCAAATGCCTATGCCATGTACTTTACATGTACTTTCTACAGGTCCTCTTGCCATCTCTAATGAAGTGGACAGTGTTACTCCCAGTGTTACTCATAAATGAGGAAAACTCAGAGAGGTTAAGTAATTCTAAATGGCAGAGTTAGAAATTAAACTCAATTAGAAATTAAACTCAAGTCAGCTTGAATTCAAAGTCCATGTGTTTTTTTTTTTTTAAAGCTGACTAATTGAAAGGAGACTTCTCTATTAATAGTATTCTTTAACATATATATATCCTTTAATCAGAAATCCTACTCCATGACCATATTGAATATTTAGCAAAGTTTACAGTATAATTATTAGATAGCACATAATATTCTTACTTATTTTACTCATTTTTTAAGATACTTGTGTCCTACCATGTGCTAAGTACTAGGTGTGCCACAGTGAAAAAAAGCAGACACGGCACCTGCCTTTAAGGAACTTGTAGTCTCCTGGGGAAGAGAGATGTATCACTACAGATTCAGAACTCCATCCCATCCCTACCCCTTACCCCATGTTATCATTAAAATAGAAAATATTCTGATAACATCTAGATTTTATTGTGTTTTTCTAGAATATTTGGTTAAATTTTTGTTTTATCAAGAGATACCATCAGGGTTATATGGTCTGATGACCCCCCAAATCCTTTCTTCTCACATTCTTGAGTCTTCACACACCCTGGATCTATAAGGAAAAGTCCAAACAATAGCAGTCGTTTGTTTTTAATGCTTTCTTTTATTCTATTATGATGAGAGCAAAGTTGGTTGTATTATAATCTGTTTCTGAAAATATCAAATTCTGAAACACCAGATTGAACTAAGAACAGACATGCTGATCATTTTTAGGTCATTCACACAGTGGTCTATTCAACCTGTTTGTGATAGTTTATTAATAATTTGATTTTGAATATGTTTAGTTTTCATCAATTCTTTAATTTACCTTCATAAAACCTTTTCAAGGTCAATATTATCATTTGTACTGGATTTTAACCAAGTCTTATATTGAGATGAGTTCTGAGTAATAGGGAAAATTAATCATGAAGTGAAGAATTTAATAAAAAGCTCTTGATTTTTCAATCCAATGTAGTATCCCAAGTTGCAGTGTACTAAATGATATGCTTAGTTTTAAGATAATTTGGTATTTCTTTATTTCACAAATATCCCATCTGTTTATTTTTCCTATGAATCAAAGATAAATAGCAGGAAGAAAATCCAAAGCATTCATCATCAGCTTTGGAATAACTTATATCTTTGGCCACTTTTTCTCTTTGTGTTTGCATAAGTGTAATCCTTTCAGAGTTTAATTTGCTTTAGAGATTATGCTTTTTAAAAGGACTTTTAAATAATCTCTTGTTAATGGAATGTAAATCTTAAAACTGGAATATTTTGATAATGTAGACTTTGACATCCAATACACAATTCAGATCAGATAGTCTAATAGAGTGTTTTATCTTTGTTCCTCTAGTGTAGCTTAATATTGGAAGCACTTCTAGTTTAATGTTCCTTAAGAACCACATGAAATAGTAAGGAGAAACCCAATAAGGGTCATAAGGGTTTCTTTGCACATGCATCAGGGTTTCCCAACCTGGGAAATTCATGGGTTAAGAAAAAATACAATTAAACATCTCAGTAGTTTTGAGAAGTATTAATTTGAATGCTTAGATCCTGAATTCCCAAATTTCTAGTGCAGAGATCAGAGAGAACTATAGTGTGGAGAATTTAAATAGCCAGTTGGTGTGTTGAGTCTGGCCTACAGAAGTATTTTGTTTGGCCCGCATGGTGTTTTTTAAAAGTGTGAATTAATGGCGGGTGTTTAACAGCTGAGAATTTTCACACAAAAATTCAGATTTCTAACCTCTGGGAAATTAGAATATCTGACATTGTGCGCCTGCTTCCCACAAAGCAACAGTTAGCTGAGTTGAGTGAGGGCACCTTTTGGATCATTTTCCAGTTCGTCATATTTCCCACCACTCCCTGTTCTCCATGCACAGTGACATATCTTGTCAGTTACCAGTTATCATTGTGCATGTGCTGTCACTTTTTCTTGTATTTGATCTGTAGTGATGAGTTTGCATCCCCTATCATAGAGGGTATGTTTTTTCTGGAAAGTCTTTTCCCAGAACCCTCTTCCCAATCTTCACTTAGGCCCTCTCTTCCCAGTGCCCCTATAGCACCTTGTTTATATCTCCCTTTAGTACATACCATATCTTATGGTAAGTGTTCTTTTGATAATTTTCCTTGCTAGGCATGACCTTTTTTAAAATAAGGATCTTATATTATGTTGTTTCCTCAGGGGATTCAATAGTGTCTGGACACTTAAATAGTGCTGAATTTGTGCTTGTTTCTTGATAAATGAGGTGGACTTTGTTTCCTAGAAAAGATAGATTCTAGGATACAGCACATTTCCAGGAATAGTTTCATATGAGGCTGTAATATTTGTTATTAAAACCCATTGAGAGATCTTCTGATGGTTGTTTCTGAGCAAGGCCAGGGCTAGGGGGAGGCATGAGAGGTTCCTAGGGTAAAAGTTTAAGGAGGCACTCCCTTTCAGGGTCAGGCAAGTGCCTCCTTAAATTTTATGCCATAGGAGCTTCTCTTGCCTCCATATTACCAGCACTGTTTCTGAATTTTAGCTTCTAGATTAAAAATAAAATATTTGTTCTGATTGGAAGGGCTATAGAAACAGGAACCTAGATTGTTTTTAAATGAAAAAAATACCACAAGAGAATATATTTTATTATTTTTAAAAATTTATACTCTGGATGCTTTAAAAATTTTCTCTTTGTCATTGGTTTCTAAGCAACTTGATTATGATGTGCTTGGGGATAGTTTCTTCATGTTTCTTTTGCTTGGGGTTTGTTGAGTTTCTTGGATCTTGAAGTTTATAGTTTTCATCACATTTGGAAAAATTCAGACTTTATTTCTTCAAAATTTTTTTTTAAAGATTTTATTTATTTATTTGACAGAGAGAGACACAGCGAGAGAGGGAACACAAGCAGGGGGAATGGGAGAGGGATAAGCAGGCTTCCTGTGGAGCAGGGAGCCCGATGTGGGGCTCGATCCCAGGACCCCGGGATCATGACCTGAGCCGAAGGCAGACGCTTAATGACTGAGCCAACCATGCACTCCTCTTCAAATATTTTTTCTGTCCTCTCTCTTTTCTCTTTAGAAACCCTAATTACACTTATATTGGGTTACTTGAAGTTGCCTCACAGCTGATACTCCATTCTTTTTTTTTTCAGTCTTTTTTTCTCTTTGTGTTTCACTTTGGATTGTTTCTATTGCTATGTTTTCAAGTTCACTAATATTTTTTTCTTAGGTATCTAATCTGCTATTAGTCCTAGCCAGTATTTTTTTATTTCAGATAGTTTTTACATCTAGAAGCTTGATTTAGGTTTGGCATATCTTTTACATCTAAAGATAACATGCTCAATTTTTCCTGTGGTTTCTTTATATATGGAATACAGTGATGGCAGCTGTTTTAATGTCCTTTTTTTCTTAAATCTGTCATCTGTGTCATTTCTGGGTTGGTTTTGATGATTAATTTTGCTTGCTTATGGCTTGTACTTTTCTGCTTTTTTGCCTGTCTGGTAATTTTTTATTAGATGCCAGCCAGTGTAATTTTAGTCTGTTGGGTGTTGTAAATTTTTGTTCCTAAAATAGTCTTGAGATTTATCTGTGACTCAGTTAAGTTTCCTATAAATAGTTTCATCTTTTCTGGATGACATGGACATTTAAGATGGTGAATGGAAAGGAAGGAAATACCAGGGAATAAAGTTGTGAGAAGAGAATTATCTTGGAAGCTAAGGGGATAGTTTTAAGAGATGGAGAAAGTATAGGGGTCACATGCTGTTTTATTTGATGCAGAGAATATCCTGCAATCTTGTGAGCAGAAATAAGATTATAAAGGGTTGAGGAGTAAGTGAAGGGATGTACTGGGGCAGAGTAGATGATGATTTTTCTTCTCCTCCTCCTCCTCCTCCTTCTTCCAGTCTCTTAGATTCTCTTTTCTCTTCTATTTTTCTCCATTCCTTTAACAAATAGACTAACAACCTTATGATGAAATATACTTTATTTTTAAAACATATACTTTTTTTTAAATTTATTCATTTGAGACACAGAGATACAGAGAGAGAGAGCATGAGCAGGGGGAGAGGCAGAGGGAGAGGGAGAAGCAGGCTCCCTGCTGATCAGGGTGCCCGATGTGGGACTCGATCCCAGGACCCTGGGATCATGACCTGAGCCAAAGGCAGACACTTAACCATCTGAGCCACCTAGGCGCCCCTAGAACATATACTTTTTGAAAAAATTCAGACATTATTGAAATACCTCTACTTTAGGGGATTATTAGTAACTACCAACCTTTGTTTAATTGGGTATATTTTTAGAGATTGGAAGAATCTATATACCTTTAGCTTTAGGTATCAAACTATAAAGGAAAATCCTGAGTAAATTTGTCATTGTTACTGTGTGCAGAGTTTCCTAGTTCAAGTCTGAAACAGCAGCTTTGGTTCCTTTCCATATAATACATTATTATAATTTCATATATAGCATCAGCCTTCACTGTTAGTGGTAAAATAGGGGTTGGTGACAGCCATAGAAGACCAAAGCATTCCTTTATAGATTTCTTCAATAAAAAATATAAAAACTTTTTAAATAATAGATATGCTAGAATTAATAAAAGAGGAATTTCAAAAATTCTAGGGTAATTCATCAGATAGTGCTTTCTTTTGGTAAGGAAACAATAAAGAAGATTTGAGCATGGTCTTGAGCATGGTGTAACCACATAATGTGTAGTTTATTGAGAATGTGTTTATAATAAATAAGTTGTGAAATTAGATCTAAGGAAATGGATTCACTAGTGTTAGAAATAGTTTTGAAAGCATCATTAATGAGTTTGGCTTCTGCCTTTCTTCTATTACTTATCAACCTGTGATCTTAAGCAAGTTACTTAAATTCTCTTGGGGAACCTGGGTGGCTCAGTTGGTTAAGCATTTGACTCTTGATCTTGGCATGATCTCTGGATCATGAGATTGAGCCCTGCATCAGGCTCCGCTCAGCCATGGAGTCTGCTCGTCCCTCTCTGTCCCTCTGTGCTCCTCCCCCCACTTCTCTCTCTTTCAAAATAAATAAATAAATAAATAAATAAATAAATAAATAAATAAATAAATAAAATCTTTAAAAAAATTCTCTGATCTTCACTTTCCTTACTTGTAAATTATAGTAAATTTTGACCTTGAAGTTCATAGCCTGGTCTTGCAGAGCAAATGATAAAAGTGTGACATATCTTGAAGTACTAGATGTAGTTGTGGTATTTCAAGCCATTAAATATCACCTGTCATTAGTGAAACTCATTGGGTTCTAATTGTTTTATTAACTTATTTTATCCTGAATAACATCCAGTTACTGAGTTTCTCCCCTAAAAGTACAGAACAGGGTTATTTTAAGATAACAATTCTACTTGGAGAAACTATGGGCACTGCAGAGCTGTTCTGTATGTGACATTATTGAGGAATAAATGGGGGCAAATTTGAGGCTTTGGCCACATTCTTGAGATTCTTGTGATCAGCCACTTAGAAAATAGAATTATAATCTCATACCCTATTGAGAATGAATAAAGATAATATTAGTGAAATAGAAATGTTGATTGTCTTTGCTTTGTTGCCCATGTACATTCTGTGAAGAAAGTAGAAATAAGGAAGAAGGAAGTGGTGATCTTAGACTGCTTTCCTGGCAAATAATTTGTTCTTATGATTTATTTTGTAACAAAGATTTACTTTGATAATTTTCTGTTTTATTATGTGTGCTTTCTAAAGCCCATTCATTCCTAGTACTTTGAAGAATTGCAAAGAATATTTACTAAAATTGTAAATGACAAATTCCTGTATTATAAGAAATTGAGAACTTAATGTTACAGAAAAATGAGGATTGCAGAATTTTATAAGGATATGTTTAGATTAGAAAACAACATGTATCACATAGAGCAGATCTTGCATATGTTAATGTATAGTAAATGAGAAAAGGTAGATGATGTTATGGATAATATGAATGGTCTATTTTGTATTTAGAGCTTTTATGGGAATAATATCCACAATCTTTACCAAGAAATCTAAGTTATTTTGTTGCTCTGACAGCAAAATATAACTCTCATTTGATTTTTTACATGATAAAGGCGAAAGTGTAAGGAAAACTTTTACAAACATATCATGATACCTTGGAAGTCAGAAATAACAGAATTTCACAAGTCTAATAAGATAGATACCATAATGTCAATATTTGTATACATCAGTTTGGCTCCAGTTGCCTGATGCTTTAGAGCCTTGCAGTTTAAAATTACATTAGTAATGAAAACTAATGAACACAAAATTTCCATTTTTGAAAATCAGCCCTACCCAACTTGCACCGTTTTACAGAAAAATAACTTTAGATAGTTTTGGCTAGTGCTGATTAAATATTTGAATCTGATTTTGTGCACATAGGGCACATTTTATTCATTACATTAATCACACAGTAAATAAATGAATACTACAGTCATTTACTATGCTTAGTATAACTAAAAAATTAAGTATTAAGTGCAATAAATACATAGAAATGGAAAAGTAATGAGGAATCCTATGCATGAAAACCTAACATTCTTGTATCTGCCCTTTACATTGTTCTTGAAATTTAACTTAATAATCCCAATTTTATTTCTTCTTTTTAAATTTAAATTCAATTTAGCTAACATATAATGTATTATTAGTTTCAGGGGTAGAATTTAGTGATTTTAAATTCTACATCAGTTGTATATAACACCCAGTGCTCATTATATCAAGTGCTCTCCTTAATGCCCATCACCCAATTACCCTATCCCTCCCCACCTCCCCTCCAGCAACTCTTAGTTTGTTTCCTATAGTTAGCTCTGAAACAAATAATACATTATATGTTAAAAAAAAAAAAAGAAGAAGAAGATTGCAGGAAGGGAAAAAAATGAAGGGGGGGAAATCGGAGGGGAGACGAACCATGAGGGACTATGGACTCTGAGAAACAAATTGAGGGTTCTAGAGGGGAGGGGTGTGGGGGGATGGGTTAGCCTGGTGATGGGTATTAAAGAGGGCACGTACTGCATGGAGCACTGCGTGTTATACGCAAACAATGAATTATGGAACACTACATCAAAAACGAATGATGTATGGTGATTAACATAACATAATAAAATTTAAAAAAATAAAAAAATAAAAGACAAAAAAAAGAGTCTCTTATGGTTTGCATCCCTCTTTGTTTTTATCTTATTTTATTTTTCCTTCCCTTGTCCTATGCTCATCTGTTTTGTTTCTTAAATTCCACATATGAGTGAAATCATATGGTATTTGTCTTTCTCTGATTGACTTATTTCGCTTAGCATAATACCCTCCAGTTCCATCCACATCATTGCAAATGGCAGGATTCCATTCTTTTTGATGGCTGAGTAATATATATTATATATTTATATGATATATATATACCTCACACACACACACACACACATATATATATATATATATATTTATATATATACACACACACACCACATCTTCTTTACCCCATTTATCTGTCGATGGATGGACATCTGGGATCTTTTCATACTTTGGTTATTGTGGACATTGCTGCTATAAACATTGGGGAGCATGTGCTCCTTCCAATCACTATGTTTGTATCCTTTGGATAAATACCTAGTAGTACAATTGCTGGGTGGTAGGGGAGTTCTATTGTTAACTTTTTGAGGAACCTCCATACTGTTTTCCAGAGTGGCTACACCAGTGTGCATTCCCACCAACAGCATAAGAGGGTTCGCCTTTCTCCACATCCTGGCCAACTTCTGTTGTTTCCTGAGTTATTCATTGTAGCCATTCTGACTAGTATGAGGTAGCTATATCATTGTGGTTTTGATTTGTATTTCCCTGATGCCAAGTGATGTTGAGCATTTTTTCATGTGTCTTTTAGCCATTTGTATATCTTCTTTGGAGAAATGTCTGTTCATGTCTTCTTCTGCCCATTTCTTGACTGAATTTTTTGTTCCAATTTTATTTTTTGTCTAATTATATAAAATGTAATGGTTTAAAATATTTTTTACTCATTCTTTCATTTCCTTCAAGTATTTGTTCATTTATCCTTTTAATTTCTAAGTCAAAACTTGTGCTTAATTGGCTTTGCTCATAACATTTTAAAAATAATATTGAGAGAAGCTTTGTCTATCAGTGACATAGATCATTTTCCTCCTGACATAAAGCTATTTTAGATATTATTACACATTTGACAGTAAATAACTAAATCACAATTTTAATGTTACATAGAAATAATGTATTACCTGAACTTAAATCAAGTGGGACTTACTTCTGTTGTTTTCTCTCTTTTGAATGTTTTTTTTTTACATCTTTTTGGCATATATATTGAAAGGAATGAGAAGTACGCCTTTGATAAACATCTGGGTGTAGATAGGTAGGTTCTTTTAGTCTTCCATTAAAACTGAAAAATTAGGATTTCAGGTGACATTTTCATTGATAATTAAATTTCATATTTACTGCCTTAAATAAATTTATGTGTAGTTTTCACATAAAACTAAAAATGGTTAGATGATACCAAAAGCACAATAATGGAAACTTTGGTGTATTGGACCCCATCGAAATTTAAAACTTCTGCCCTGTGAAAGACTCTGTTAAGAGAATTAAAATACAAATTACAAACTGGGAGAAAATACTACAAATTACAAATTTAACAAATGATTTATATTAAAATAGATAGCCCTCAAAACTTACATTAGAAAAAATTCCAATTAGTATACGGGCAAAAGACATAAAGATATTTTACTAGAAAGGAGATACAAATATCAAATAAGCACATGAAAAGATGATCAACACTGACTTCATGTCTATTAGGGAAATGCATTTTTTTTATTATTATGTTATGTTAATCACCATACATTACATCATTAGTTTTTGATGTAGTGTTCCATGGTTCATTGTTTGCGTATAACACCCAGTGCTCCATGCAGTATGTGCCCTCTTTAATACCCATCACCAGGCTAATCCATCCCCCCACCCCTCTCCCCCTCTAGAACCCTCAGTTTGTTTCTCAGAGTCCATAGTCTCTCAACCACAACAAGGTACCACTACACAGTTTTTCAAAGACTAAAATAAAAAGAAAATCAAAATGGGAGATGAGTTATTTGGAGGGAAGATTGGTAGCTATAGTTACTGAATGCAAATAAAATAGATAATGTAAAATTAAATAATGTAAACAAATAACGTACATCTAAAATTAAATTGATGATAACATATTAAAGAAATCTAAACAAACATACATGTAGTATTTTTTCTCTCTGTAGGAACCACAGATGATGAACTTTCCTTTAGGCTCATCACGTAACTGAAAGACTTATCAGGACCTTGATGCTTAGAGAAAACGTTAAAATTAGACACATTTCCTCATCTATTTTCACTGATAGCCATTATTGGAATATAGCACAGTATATGGTATATACCTTTCTTTTTCTGCAGTAATTAGAAAGAACTATGGTTCAGTAGTCCTTTTTGTTTCGAATGTCTATAAAACTTTTAGGAAAGGGTGAAGTAAAAAAACATCATCTTTGCTTTTCCTTTCAGGATGAGAATTGGAAAATTTGGCCTGATATGAGGGTGATGATCAGAATATATTATGCTTTAAAAATTTCCCATGGAGGGGTGCCTGGGTTACTCAGTTGGTTGGGGATTTGCCTTTGGCTTAGGTCTTGATCTCAGGGTCCTGGGATCGAGCCCCACATCAGGCTCCCTGCTCAGGGGGGAGTCTGCTTCTTCCTCTCCCCCTGCCCCTCCCCACTGATCATGCTTGCTCTCTCACTCTCTCAAATGAATAAAGAAAATCTTTAAAAAAATTTCCCATGGAATGGAAATGGAAATGATTTAGTATGAAAAACTTAAATCTGGAGTTGAGTTCTTAAGGCAAAAAGAAATTTATTTGAAAAAGAGTTGAGTGGAATACCAAATCAAAATCATACCAAGAAGCTATGTGCAGTTTCTATTTATTTTAATAAAATGTATATATATTTCAAAGCTATTTGACAATGTATGTCTCAAAGCAGAGGTGAATTTACTGCTAAAATAATGAAGCTTAAACTTTAGGGCCCCTTACTTGAGTGGGCTTTTTTCAAGGCTGACATGCTGGAAAAAAGTGTAAATTAGCATTTTGTCTATAGGAAATGATATTTCAAATAATTGATATTTTAAGAAGTGGTCAGAGAGTATCAGCCAAAAAACTTAAGAAAAATAATGCATTATGGCAATTGTCAGATAATAAAAACTATTATTTAACTCAATTTTTGTGAAGTTTTTGTTGTATTTTTCAGCTTTTTAAAATCTCTGATTTGTTTTGCTTTCTTTTCTAATTCTAAACAAATGTTATTTTGTATAAAATTCTGTGTTTGTTACTTTTTTTTTCATTAAAGAAAGGCCCCTGTATTGTAAAACTTATGGCCTCCCAAAGCCATCAGATAGTTGATAGATTTAAGAATAATGGAATTTCCAAAGTCAAATTCTCATAAAGTATGAGTTATATTTATTTTTAAATAGTTTCATTTATGTGGATTTTAGTTGTCCAAGTGTAGTACCAAATGTACCATTTTAAATCAAACTGTATGATGCCACCTTGAAACACATAACTTTTTTAGACAAATAAGCAGAATGAATTTCATATTGCAGGTTCAGATTTGTGTACTATTTTTCCTAATATGGATATGTTGTTTGTATTTCCAAAGGTAAGATTTTTGTTTTGCTAATTAAGGGTGATATTTTCTGTTTTTACCCCAGGTTAAGTTCTTTCATCTTTTTATGCTCCCTGTGCTACTTTTTTTTTTTCCTGTCTTACTTTTTCAGTTGTTTGAATTTTTAAGAAATTTTCAGGAATGATAAAACATACTTTAGGAGCATAAAATATTGTCACAAGTACAGAGGAATTAGAATCATCTTGAAAAGACAGAGTTCTTCATTAAATTCCAAATGTATAAAATCTTTTCTCTATTTTGAATCTTATATTAAGAATATTCATATTCATAGACAATCTATGTCTTTCAAATGTTTCTTCTCTTACATTGTTCTTCAAAGAATTTCTAACCATAACATTTCACTTGCATCTCTTTCTCATTTTTTTAAATTTTTTATTTTTATTTTTATTTTTTAAATTTTATTTTATTATGTTATGTTAATCACCATACATTAATTACATCATTAGTTTTTGATGTAGTGTTCCATGATTCATTGTTTGTGTATAACACCCAGTGCTCCATTCAATATGTGCCCTCTTTAATACCCATCACCAGGCTAACCCATCCACCCACCCCCCTCCCCTCTAGAACCCTCAGTTTGTTCCTCAGAGTCCATAGTCTGTCATGGTTCGTCTCCCCCCCGATTTCCCCCCCCCCTTCATTTTTCCCTTCCTACTTTTTTTTTTTTTTAACATATAATGTATTATTTGTTTCAGAAGTACAGGTCTGTGATTCAACAGTCTTACACAATTCACAGTGCTCACCATAGCACATACCCTCCCCAGTGTCTATCACCCAGCCACCCTATCCCTCCCACCAAAGAACACTAGCCTGGTGGTGTAAAATTCTTAGGACAGCTTGCTATGAGGGGGAAATCTCTGCAGTATCCTGAGCATCTAAGCATGCCACTTTTCTTCACTAGACTTTTTGGGAAGGCATTTTATGGTAGTTGGGGCTTACGGCCAGACTGCCTGGGTTTAAATCCTGGCTTTGCCTCTCATTAGCTGGTCAATTTAGGCAGATCATTAACTTGTCTGTGCTTCTCTTCCTTTGTCTGTAAAATGCCAATAATAATCATACTCTTAAGATTAGTTAATGTATTAAAAAGTGCTTTTATAATGTGTGACACATAGTAAATACACAGTAGACTTGAGTTATTATTATAATGGTGCAAGAATAATAGATAATTTGGGGAACTTTGTTCTCAACAGGGGTGGTACCAGGCCTTGTTTCTCTCCAGGAAGCTTCAGGTATTTTTGGAACATTTGTATATCATTTCACCTGTCATGCAGTCAGCAGACATAGAGGATTTGATCATATTTAGGGGGGAACTTTAAAAAGCATGATTACTTTATGAAAATGATTTACTAAAGATAGTTAACATTATTAAGTCTTCCAAGTTTGTGTGAAAGAAAATCATGGATAGGATTTGGATTGTGAACTAGATTGTGATAACTAATTATTGACTAACTTTAAACATTTCTACTCTGAAATTTTTTTTTTTTTTTTTTTTTTGTGGAAACTTCTGGTGTAGAATCTTACTCTTATCTAATTCTATGTTTCTTCTGAATGTATTTTTGCTTAGTTATATCAGACATTTTAAGTAAGAAAGTTGTTTATAAACCCTATCACATGAAGACAAATTATTTGGCAATAGACAAAGATGCAGTCATTGAGTTGAGGAGAAGAAACTATTTAGGGCCTAGCAGGTAGGCTTGCAGGAGAGGATAGGAGAGACAGGAGGTGAGCAATGATGAAATTTGGCTCAACTGGATTGGCAAGGGCTTCTAAAGTGCTTGCTGATTTCAAGTTCAGGGTAGTAAGCAACCTTTGTGAGTGTCAGAAGAAAGTGGAAGAGACGTTCTGAGACTTATTCAAGAAGAGTTTCATTTCTTCTGTAGTGGTGCCGCCACAGGTGGTAACTGCCTTGTAGAGAGGGGATGAAGACAAGCCGGGATTGTGTGGTAAACCTGATCAATTTGGATTCTTTTTTTTTTTTTTTTTTTTGGTTTTAGAGGTAGAATTTAGTGATCCATCAGTTACATATAACACCCAGCGCTCATTACATCAAGTGCCCTCCTTAATGCCCATCACCCAGTTACCCCATCCCCCCATCCACCTCCCCTCCAGCAATCCTTGATTTGTTTCCTAGAGTTCAGGGTCTCTTATGGTTTTTCTCCCTCTCAATTTTTCAATTTGGATTCTATGACTAATTGAGTACAAGTAGTTTGTGTCCTAAAGTTCCTAATGCACAGGTCAAAGAATCTTTGCATTCAAAACAAGTGACTGAGTATTTTACAATATGGTTGAATCTCTAGATGGCGAAGAAGATTGTAGTTTCCAGGTCCTATCCTAAAGAGTAGTTTAATCCTTTGCTTGTGGAAAAACAAGAGGCCAACCAGAAACTTTTATTCGCAATTTTCCTTAATAGTTCATTAAAACCTCTCATCTTTCTCTTTTGTGATACATTTGTAGTTCTGTAAATATACCATGGCATTTTGGAATGAGATGGAAGCAAGAGGTGCATCTCTAATTAAGACAGTCAATATGAGATGGCTGGTACATACGCGCCGAGGAATAAAAATGCTACATCACGCAAAGAAATCTTCTGTGTCATATGGTGTGCTCAGACCCCCTTTGCAAAATGCTCTTCTATTGTGTATTTTTTTGTAAGAGTCTTCTACAGTGGAGAATCTATGCTAAAAACATATAATGTCCTGCCCTGTTTTCATCCCTTTGCTTCAGGCTTGGGTTTGTATTCTTCAGGATCTCTCATTTTAGGAACTAGTTTGAGGCAACCAGACCCTTGCTGCTGCCATCCTGGAGAGAGAAAAGCAAAGGAAATAGAGTTACACAATGTGAAAAAGGAATTTAAGGAGACAAAGAGTTTTCAAGCTACTTTAATACCTTCCTTTCTTCCTTCCTTCCTTCCTTCCTTCCTTCCTTCCTTCCTTCCTTCCTTCCTTCCTTCCTTCCTTCCTTTTTAAGACCTGGAACCATTTAGGTATATGTGGAACCCTAACAGGAAGACAAGAGAAAGACTGCTTTGGTGGAAGCATGATGAGGCAGCGCTTTATCTTCTTCCTGGTTGTGATTCTGGGAAAAATAATTTGAAAACTGATTAATTATATTTAAGAACAAGACCCAGATGTTTAAACAACTTGCTTCCGTTTCTGATTTTGACTCCTGGGACAATGTGAGTGTGCTTAAAACTCTTCTGGCAATGGGGAAGTTCTTGATATGGATTACCAAATCCAGCCATTGAAGTTTTAAATTTTCTTTTATTTCTCACTTGCTTTTAAATTACCTAAATATTAAGTTTAAATATGGTAGCAAAGTTATATGAGTCAATTTTGTTACATGAGTCAGTTTTGTTACCCACTTTCTTTATAATTTAATATAAGATCATATGTATTGTGCACATGGTTCTATTGCTGTAGAGTAATTGAGGAAAAATCTGGTGGATTAAAATTTAAATTTTAAGAAAAACCAAAAGCTTTTTATTTTCTAAGGCAAACCTTTATTGCACAACTGCAGTGCAAATACATTAGTTGAAGGTTTATAAATTAATGTACCAAAAATTGAAGATTTACCAAACTCTTAAAAAATTCCTAAATTTCTGAAAAAAAAATTTAGAGCTTCCTATACCAAAGCTATTTTCTGTTTCTTTTCTATGCTCTAAAGAAGAACATAAATCTGTAATTAGTAGGACAGTGTGTATATAGTAGCATTACATTATCATGAAATATTTGCCTACTCTAGAGAGCTCTTGTTCCTCTAGAGGGCAATGCTTCACTTTTACATCACTAACCTAGGGAGAAATTTAAGAACATCTTTCTTTCTTAAGAGACTAGAAATGTTTCATTCTGCTCGTTCTCTCTCTTTAAAAATATATTGTATAATTGAGAGATTTAACAAGACATGCTTTTAAACAAAATATCCAAAATAATTAGAACTTCCATAAACTAATATTTGATTTGGAATTTTAGGGAAGATTTCTTTGGCTTTCCTTCTTTATTTTCTAAGAAAACATAGAAAGAACTTGACCTGTGCTCTAAATTTAGTTATAATTGAGTTCTCTTTTTCTGCAAGATAAACTTTCTTTCCCTCTTAAAAAACATTTTGATTTAAGGTTCTAGATTGACCACTTGACTTGCTAAAAAACAGAACAAAACAAAAACAAAAAACCAAAATAAGAACCGAAAGAACTTTCTTCTTTGTTCTCCTTTTCTATTTGTATTTTTCATGCTACTTTAAATTTAAGACTATTTCTCTCTTGCCACAACCTTCTTTTTTTGTGGTATTTTCACAAAACAGATGGATTTGATAAGAAAACAAAAGTCTTCTCCATCCCTTGCAGCCTACTTTTATCCTATCTTCTTTAAAAGCAAAACCAAATATATTAGTGTGGTAGGCAGAACTCTAAGATGGTCCCTAAGATTTCTGGCCCCTTATGTACATACATTCCTTCACCCTATTATTCAAACACTAATCCAGATACCGCTGTGAAGGGATTCTGCAGATATAATTAAGATGCCAAACAGTTAATAAATCTTAAAATAGGGAGATTATCTGGGTGGGTCAGACCTAATCATATGAGTCCTTTAAATATGTGTTTAGAGATCAGAGACAAGTCAGACAGATTTGAAATGTCTGAGGGATTCAATTCGAGAGAGGTTCTCCATTAGTGGTTTGAGATGGAGGTGGCTGTAGTGCAAGGACCTGAGAGTGGCCTCTGGTTTCTGAGACTGATCTCCGGTTGATAGTGAGCAAGAAAACCAGGACCTCAGTCCTACAATCACAAGAAACAAAATTCTGGAAGTGGACCCTGAGCTCAGATGAGAATGAAGCCCAGACAACATCTTGATTTTAATTTTGTGAGTTCCTGAATAGAGGACCAGTCAAGCTGTGCATATACTTCTGACCAACAGAAGTATGAGTGTTGTTTAAAGGCTCTAAGTTTGTGTTAATTTGTTTTGCAGCAGTATAAAACTAATAAAATCAAGGTAAGTAAATGCCTTTAATGTTGTTTTAGAGAGTTAACTTGAAAAGTGAAAACTCTCATATGATCTAATACTGAAACAGTAATGTTCAACATTTGAGTATTTGCCTGTTATAGTGGTGGCCAATATCCATGCTCCCTTTTTCTGGTAACATTCCTTATTGGGTTGACCTCATGCCTAACTTCAGAAGTGAGACTCAGTTAGCTCAAGTCATTTAGAGTATGTCACCGGAAGATAGCACACATGATCTAAACTAGTCCAAAAAGAGTAAAAATGAGGAAGATTTTGGTGGGAAAACCAGGGCACATACTGTCCTTTCTTTTCTGAACTTGATGATGTATTGATGTTTACAGGTATTGATGCTCCAGGGGAGATCTTGAAGTTTCTCAGAGCCTGTCATATACAGCTTAAAGATTAAACCAGAAAGCGCAAAGCTAAGAAAAGGATTCTGGTTTTGTTTGAGACTTGGATCAAGCTGTGTGTGAATATAAATCTACTCCATGACTGTTTAGTTACATGGGCCAATAAATCTTTCCCTTCCTTTAAGAATTTTTTTGTTTGAGGGTGCCTGGGTGGCTCAGTCAATTGAGTGTCTGACTCTTGATCTCAACTCAGGCCTTGTTCTCATGGTGGTGAGTTCAAGGCCCCATGTTGAGCTCCATGCTGGCATGGGGTTTACCTAAAAAAGAAAAAAAAAAAAGAAAAGAGAAGAATTTTTTTGTTTAAGCATTGACTTTGTTGTTTCTTTTAACTGAAAAAATCCAAACTGATAGGTCTGTCATTATCTTATTAATTTTCATGATAGCTTTCTCCATCTTTTCATAGAATATATTCTAGACTAGTAATCTCTTATCATCTAGACATATTTTCTTTTGTCTTTGTCTAGACTTTTAGGTCTAGAGAAAGAAATTGGTGAAAAGATTATAATAAAATATTATAAAGTTATTGTGTTATATTATCCAATTGGCAATTCAGGAAAATAGGTATTTTGGCTTATATAACATTTCTCTCATAACACATGTTTGAAGAATATTAATTCATTATTGGCTTTGCCTAATATTTGTCCTTTTAGAAATGATGTCAATAAAGTAGAACCAATTCTGTTTAGAGGTTTTCTTTCAAGCTAATGAAAATGTAAACCATACAATTCTCATTGATTGCCATTATAATTGCCTATAATTCTGCTGACAGAAACATGTTGAAGATAGTTGTACATGAAAAAAAATCTAGGGGCGCCTGGGTGGCTCAGTCGTTAAGTGTCTGCCTTCGGCTCAGGTCATGATCCCAGGGTCCTGGGTTCGAGCCCCACATCAGGCTCCCTGCTCAGCAGGAAGCCTGCTTCTCCCTCTCCCACTCCCCCTGCTTGTGTTCCCTCTCTCGCTATGTCTCTCTCTGTGAAATAAATAAAATCTTAAAAAAAAAAAAACAAAAAAACTAACATTTGTCTTAAAGATGAAAATAATTGGTTTATATTGCTAAAATTAGTATTCAGTGCTTCTAATAACAATCTTACTAGAAGTGAATAGATTCCATGATATAAAATGTGATATTGTAAAAATAATAGTTCCTTTTTAATAACTTAACTCAATTTTTGTGAAGTTTTTATTGTATTTTTCAGCTTTTTAAAATCTCTGATTTGTTTTGCTTTAAGTTTGCTTTAATAATTTAAAGTACCTTTGAAACGTCTGTTTTAAATATATGTGTGTGTGTATTGAAAGCTTTGTGGGTTTTTGTTTGTTTGTTTACTTGCTTTTTATGCTTTAAGGTCTTTTCTTTTGCTTGCAGGCATTATGTTGCCAGAATGTAGTTGTGACAACTGACCTTATTAGTCTTAAGCCTTTCCTACCTGAGCTAACTCTTCCCTGAGAGTATCTTAGATATTAGTATCTTAGAAGGTAGAGTTGACTCAAATAGAGCAGTATCTTAGAAGGTAGAGTTGACTCAAATAGAGCATAGTAAGAAAAAATTTCCATTTCTATAAATACTTAAAAGTAATTTTTGGGTAAATAAAATGTACATGAGGTATTTCACCTATTTTTCAAATTTCTTAAGGAAAGACCATGAAGGGAATTTCTAGCATAAGAGATATTTTCATTATATGAGTTTCAAAATGAAATTTGGCTATTCTTATAAAATAAAGTGGAATACAAGTTAAGTGAGAAGGGTTTATTATTGATACAGGAATTAGGAGGAGCCAAATAGTTTTCTTTTCTTTTCTTTTTAATTGCAAAGATGGATTTATAGAGGAAGATTTAATTTAAAGAGGGAATATAGGGTGAATTGATTTGGAGTGGCATGACTGAGGGGGGGAGCATCTGCAAAACATCCCTGAGGTAATGGATTTGATTAAAGACATGCAAGAAAGGCAGAGGGGCAGAAGGGATGACACCTAATGTGTGTCTTTCAGATCAGGGAAATTGCATGAAGTGATAAAAATCCATAACCAAGAACAAAACATGTTAGATATTTATTGTGGTCAGAGAACAAGAATCATTGGCCAAGTTAATGGATCAAATAATGAGATGGATGTTGTGTTAGCTTGCTAGAGCTGCCATAACAAAATGCCACAGACTTGGGGTCTTAAATAATAGACATTTATTTTCCCACAGTTCTGGAGGCTAGAATTATGAGATCAAGGTGTCAGCAGGGTTGCTTCTTCTGAGAGTCTCTCTGTGGCTTTCTTCTTCCAGTGTCTTCACATGGTCTTCCTTCTATGTGTGTCTTTGTCCTATTTTCTTCATATAAGGACACCAGTCATATTGGATTAGGATCCACCCATATGACCTCATTTTACCTTGATCATCTCTTTACAGGCCCTACTCCCAATACAGTCACATTCTGAGGTACAAAGGGTGAGGACTGTTGAAACATATGAATTTGTGGTGGGAGGGGATACAGTTCAGCCCATAATAGACATGTTTACTTCAAGTTGACTATGAACTTAGCCTAATATGTTGGCTACAGGAATAGAAGGGAACAGATTAGCCAATAAAAATAAGAATCATTAAGATGAATTATTTAGAATGCAGGATAGATGTATCTTTTTAAAACTTTAAAAAAAGGAAAAACCTTGTTTTGAACAGGAAAATATATTTAAACCTGTTACTTTTGAGGCAATGAAGGACTTCAAGTTGTTCCATAGATAAATGGTATTGGAGGCCTGGAGAAACGGATCTAGGCAGATTTAAACAAAGGACCTCCTAAGAACATTATACTTTCGTTTCTTCTAGCCTCACAGTGAACATTCACGAATATGCTGGAGCTATTAACACCAGCTAGCTTGCATAGCAAGTAAGCACAGAGAAGAATCATTTGAAGTAGTGATGAGGATGGCAAGGCCAAACTATTCACCCTTCTTGGAACTCTTTCTTGTACTATTTGTTTTTATGGGGACTTGGGGGTATGGGAAGCCTATTCCTTTATCTGTGTTATTGCTCACCTTGCGTCACTGTTTCTGTAAATTTCCATATTCTTTGATGGTTAGATTTTATATTTCTTTTTTTTTTTTAAGAGAGGGAGGTTGGAGAGGGGCAGAGGGAGAGGGAGAGAGAGACTCTTAAGCAGGCTTTAAGCCCAGCATGGAGCCCGATGTGGGGCTTGATCCCACAACCCTGAGATCATGACCTGAGCTGAAATCAAGTCGGACACTTAACTGACTAAGCCACCCAGGCGCCCCTCTTACATTTTTCTATTGGCATATTTTTAATCAACATCTCATAATCCCATGTAACAAACATGACAGGCTTGATAGTAGGCCAGAATAGGAGTCATTCATTTAAGCAAACACTCAGCGAGTGTCAAATGGTACCCATTTGAGGAGTACTCTTTGGTAGGTAATAGTGTAAGAATATGAGTTGTCAATGGAAATAAAAAAAAAAAAGAGAAAATTTAGCTCCATGGGATGACTTCACTGAGGAGTGGTGTGAAATGTCTCAGAAGATCTTTTTATAAGGCAGGAAAATATCTGGGATTGTGGAATGCCACCTAAACTAAGAGAGTAAAAATCATGAAATACTAGCCAAAGAAAAATTAAGAGGATTTGGCAAATAGGAGGTCATTGATGTTTTTAAGACAATACTTTCTTGTGTGATAAGGATGGGAATGTTGGTGGGGGTTGCAGTCAGTATATGTTGAGATGGAAAGGTGTTGTAACTAGTGAGAAGAGGTTCAATTTTATCCTTCACAAAATTTATCATGATCTTTTCTAAGATGTCTAACATGCTCATTTGTTTTTTAGAGCTTACCAAACATTTTGAACTACCCTTGTATTTCAGTAGGCTATAGCTCATATTTTAAATAATACTTAATGATCAAATTATGATTAAACCAAAAACTGCAGTTGTGCTTTTCATTGGTTACTTCAAAATTCCATGCTTGTGTAAGCAGAGAGAACATAGGAATCCTTATAGTCTCAATCCATGTCTAATTTTTTTGGCTCTAAGCCTTATTCAAATCTGTTTCCAGGACTTTGGGGCTAAACATTTAATCCATGTTTATTTCCTTGAATAAGTGGCAGTATAAATTTTAAGATAGAATCAGTTCAGATGGAAAGGACCAGAGCCAGGTATGGGATTACTACCCCAAGAGTGGTGAACTAGGGCCATGGTCTGCAAGAGAGGGGAGACCCAGGTACTAAGACTTGATCACCACGGGGAGGGCTTCTCTAGCTGAGGGTGATGCCAGAGGGCCTGGTTGTATGGCACCTTTTCTTTCATAAGAACAGAATAACTCTTCTTCTAGATTATTTAAAAAAATTAATATCTGATTCTATTGTACTGCAAAGTGTTTTCAGTGGAATTATTTTCCTTCTTTTAATTTTTACTTTTATATTTTAGTTATTCGTTTCATAATTGTGGAATGTGCCAGGCACTGTTTTACATACTTGGTGAACAACTATGAAAGAACTATGAAAATCTCTACCAGACTAGAGCCTACATTCCAGCAGGGAAGAAAAATGATAATTAATAATATAATAATAATAATTCAATATAATATTATAATGTTATCATATTAATTAACATAATTAGTTATTTAATTTTTTATAGAGAGTGTCAATAAGTAAAATAATGTAGTCTGCTAGAAGGTGTTAAGTGCCATCACCGTCTTTGGTCACAAAAAGGTGAACTTTATTTTTCTAGATATAAACCTTGATTTGGAACACTATGTTGGCAAATAAAATATATGGTATAAAGTTAAAGCAGCCAATTTTATAAGCATGAGCAATTGAAACCTCGTGATGCTCTTCGATGTTTATATTTACTCTCTATGAACAATTGGTTTTCAAATTCAGTAACCTTCTTCCAAATAATGTAGCTTGCATCTATTAGTTTGTCTATTAGTTTGTCTTTTTAAATTACCAAGTCATTTGCCCAACTTTCTAGTTAACCTGAACCTCTGTTTCATGAGATCTTTGGACACTGAGGCCTGCTGGAAGGTTCAGGGTGCTTTTGACTATTCACCAGGATATAATTCTCCCTTCACCTGACAAGAGATGGGGCAGATAAAGTGCCTTTCTTTTTTCCCCTGGAGTCATGGTACAGCAGAGCCTTTACAATTCTGCCCTAAGAGAAAATTGTTGCCTGTGCAAAAAGAGAAGGAAAAGGAAACAAACAGCTCTATGCAAGTCTTAAATTTCTCTCCTTCTTTCTCTCTGGAGTCTATGTATGCATGCTATTTGAAATATTGCTGTTAGAAAAAAACAAAAACCCTGATTCCTAGTGTCCTGATTGGGAAAATGAATGTACAATTCTCAATCCCTCAATTCCATAAAGCTGAAATCCTTGGGAACAGATGTATTTTAGAACTCAGAATTTTTTTACCATGTAGAAAGTGATATAATACCCATACTAGATACTTGTTTTGCAGTGCTCTTCATTTAAAGTTTCTAACCCCAATTCTTGACTTTAGTACTATTATTGGTGGCTTATTAACCTTACTTACTTGGGGTTTATAATTCTTCAAATGGTATTAATTTAGCAAATGCAATTAATATTTAATTACTGAGTCAAGAGTTTTTATACCTTCTAAACAAATAGTGGAACACAACTCAGAATTAGTAGGATATGAAAAACATTGTATTTTTATATATGGAATATGTTTATAATGTATATATATGTATGTGTATATCTCAGTTTACAAATGTCCTGAAAGGTTTAGGTATTTTAGATGTAACAAGCTGAGTGGGTAAAGTAGGGGAAACCAATGATTATCTACTTAATTTATTTAAAAAATGCATATTGTTTTGGTAAACAATAAAAAATGAGTTTTTTTCCCCAGATTCAATTACATTAAATAAAAAGTCAGTACATTTACTCTTTTACTCCTTAGAGTTTGTGCAGTTAAGAGTAAAAAAATCATGTATGCAGGCAAGTTTTGAGAGCAGTAGTAATTTTTTAGATTAGAAAAGGCTAGGTCCTCATTTACCTAATGTTTGGCTCCTTTGCTTAGAACTTCATACTTGGTCATTCTAACCACTGAATGTTCATGTTTGCTAATGAACTTTTAGCCTTTAAACTGAGATTTGTCTCTGATCTTCAGAGAAGTTTCCAGATGTTGCCTTATCATAAAAGTTGGTATCTAGGAAGTTTTCAGAAAATATATCTCCTCCACCAAGCCTTCTATTTTCTTTAAAGTAATTCAACCAAATAATGTGGCCTATCAAATTGTTTCATCTTAATTCAGGGACAAAAGAGGAATGCTGCTCTGGAGGACGCTAGCATATATCAAGTATTTTCTCCTTTGCCAAGTGTACAGTTCATTGTTCGGTCACCTGTGTCTGTCCGTTTAGCACATTTAAGGCAGTTCTCAACCACCCCCATTTTTCTCTAAAACTTACATGGAGGCTTCAAACATTGTCTGGCTCATTATTTCCCAAGAAAGGTTAAGCCCTTTACTGTCAGACCGGAACCCCTCACTAATTAGAGCCCTTGCTTTGGCACTGAATGTGTCATGTCTGCGAGCCTTCCCACTGTGATCAGGGGCACGTTGCTTGCTCACTAAGTGTCCAGCACTGGGAAGAACTGCCTGCTATTTTTTATGTGACAAATTTTTAACTTGCTAAAATTCCAACTCCTCTTTAACAGGCTCTAAGAAGAATTGGATGAGATATTCACTAGTTCACCAAGAAGATTTTGCTTAATCCTACTCTTTGTTTATCTTCTGTAAGGTTGAGTCCACACTAGAATAATGAAAGAAATACTTTCAAATGCGGAGAAAAAATGGTAACATTTCCCACTCTGTTAAAAATGAGTGTGTCAATATATCATGTTAGGTTGACACCCCGCCCCCAAAACAAAACTTTACTTCTTTTTGATTCAATTAGTTACATAACCCAAGATTGGTTTAAACTATTAAAATGATATCATAAAACTACATTACTTCTTTGATTTTTATCTTTGTTTCAGGTAATATATAATTTATGGTTCCTTTTCCAGTTGATAGGATTTTTATCAGCTGCACAGATAGAAAGACTGAATCCACTGGCAAGTCTCATGCCTTTGAATTGTCAAAGAATGCTTTTGGGCGTTAAGTCAGGCTTCTCCATTTGTATTCATAGAAGTGCTCCCTTGCCTTCTGTTTGATCATTGCTTCTTTCTTCCATTTCCAGCTTTCCTTGGTTAGAGCAGGGAGCTAGTCTGAATGATGCAAGTGTCTTGGTGTTTGATTTTCTTATAAGTTAGCTTCTTGAAGAAAATTCTCTACTGTGGATATAGACTATACTCCTGTATTTGGCTAGTTGATTCACAGGTTAGTTTTACACACAAGATTAGCTCTACAAGCTTAGTGCATTTTTCCTTTTGAAAGAAAGTACGTTATAAAAGTTTTTCAAAAATTATAGCTCACTTATTCTTAGGGAAATATACTATGTATATTTATTCATGTTTCATGACTGTCATGAATGTATTGAGATTTCATTATACTTATTCTATAAATAGATTGATATCTTAATTTTATAATTTATGATATTTTTGGTTTTAGTAGTCCATTCCTTTGTATAAAAATTAAGTGAAGGCAGAAAAAGCAGATACAGTTTAAAGAAAAAAGGAGCTATATCAAATGCCAGAATTATTGAAGACCAGCGGAGAGATACTTTCTTTCTCATCAAAAAGGAGTTTTAGTATGTTAACTTTTGCGGGAAGGGAAGGAAGAGCTAGGAAGCTATAGGAAATGGTTCAGAGAAAGCTCTAAAATTACAAAAAAGCAACATACTGGTTAAGTCAACAACTTTTAAACTACATAAAAAAGTAATGATGTACTGTGTGGTGACTAACATAATAAAAAATTATTAAAAAATTTCTTTGTATTGATGTTTCTTAAAAGACTGCTGTAATAAAGATTCAGTGATTTTTTGAAGTATAAATAAATTATAATCTATCAAATGGATTAAAGCTGTTTTTAAATATTTGTCTCTTTGGGAAAAGGATAATTCATTGGGTTTTTTTGTACTGGGTTCTGAGTTTCTGTACTTCTCTGCTTACTTTACTAGAACTGAGATTCTGTTTTACCAAAAATGTATATTTCGTATTTATACACATGTATACATTTTGGAGAGGGGTATAGAGTGAGAGTGGCTCTTTTTAAAGTTGTTTTTCTCCTGATTTTTAAGAGATAGATGTTCACTGTATAAATTTTTTAAGAAAAAGGAAGGGGAGAAATCTCACCAGTTATGCCACATCCTGAGGCAACCAAAACATATTGATTAATTTTCAAATTCAGTTAGACATTTGTTTTCCTTCTTTTATGAATAGTTGATTCATGTTTCTAACTCATTAACCATTAGGGTTTTAATGTTTTTTAAAAAAGTCTATTTTTATGAGATAAGCATATATATATATATATCCTCTCTCCCCACTGATGTCTTTTAATCTTTATGTCAAAATTTTAAATATACTGAGATTAATATGCCATGTAATATTTAAATTTTATATTACTTAAAAAATATATAATTAGTATATTTAAAGTATGCTAATAATCAGTTCCTCAGATTATTTTAAAATTTAGAACAATTTTAAACTATACTTGCCCATTTGTTCTCCCAGATGAATTTAGATTCCAAAACAGAATTCCTCAGGTTCATTTGACTTTTGGCCTCCTCTGTATATATATATATATATATATATATATATATATATATATATATATATTTACTTAAATGGGCAAGTCTATTCATCTTTTAATTTTCTTCATTGATTTTTATGGTGATAAAGCCCATTCTATGATTTATATTCACTACTATGTTCTTTTTGACTGTTAATAATTACTTTTTAAATTTTTCATTGTTTTTGATTTATTTTATTTTATTATTTAAGATTTTATTTTATTTATTTGACAGAGAGAGAGCACAAGCAGGGGGAGCGGCGGGCAGAGGCAGAGGGAGAAGCAGGCTCCCCTCCGAGCAGGGAGCCTAATGTGGGGCTCGATCCCAGGACCCTGGGATTGTGACCTGAGCTGAAGACAGACACTTAACTGACTGAGCCACCCAGGCACCCCAATTTTAAATTACACTCATAATACAAGAATATAGTCTCAGAAAAGATTTAGATAGTACCCATGTAGGTTCTCTTTTTCTGTTTTTCCATGCCCATCCCCTACTAATTTTTAACCATGGTCACCAGATTTGTGTATAAATTTCCTGACATTTTTCTTTGCATTAACATATGTGTTAGGCTTTTGAGTGTGGGACTTTTCCCATTGCTCTGGACTAGGGAACAAAACCAAGGACATATTGGACAGCCAGTATCTGATATTCTAAAGGGAGCTGGAGTGTGACAGTCCCTACAGTGCTCAAACCAGACCTGCAATTCCTAACCACATACCAGACCCTCCTTTTAACTCTATGCCCTTCCAGTGTATATAAAAGAACTCTAGGGAGCGAGTACATATATATGAATCTATCTGGAGAGAGAGAGAGAGAGAGAGAGAGAGAGATTATATTTGGCTTCCAAGTGAATTGCTTATAGAGAAGACGAATTCCTGGCAGAACAGTTGGCTTGCAGCTGACTGGCTGATGTACTGCATCCTATTTGAGCAGGGGGAGACAATGGGCAGACAGGAGGCTGTAGGAGTCAGCCTGTATTCCTGTGGTTTGATGTGGCAGTGATCTGTGAGCATTCTGTGGAGCAACTGGACGCCATGGCAGGTGGATGGGCTTAAGTCACCCTTTCAGTACCTCATCAGAGGGTGGTCTGCTGGCTGAGGAAACTGCTGTGACATTCAGCACTCAGGTAGTGAGGGAACCCACTTGATATAAGTGCCCTGTGTTAGAGGGGCAGGGTATGGGGCCAGAGAGGGGGGGGAGCTGGAAGAAGGTAGAACCACCCTAGACCTCCTAAGATCAGGACCTACCACCTTTATTGAATTATCCTCTCTCCCCACTGATGTTTTTTAATCTTTATGTCAAAATTTTAAATATACTGAGATTAATATACCATGTAATATTTAAATTTTATATTATTTAAAATATACTATAATTAATATATTTAAAGTATGCTAATAATCAGTTCCTCAGATTATTTTAAAATTTAGAACAATTTTAAACTATACTTGCCCATTTGTTCTCCCAGATGAATTTAGATTCCAGAACAAAATTCCTCAGGGTTCATTTGAGTTTTAACTGACAGTGAGAAACTTGGCTCCCATTATAATTGCCATATCTTTGTTCAGTTTGTTTGTTCACTCCCTCTGGACATAACCAATGTCTCTTTCTATGTGGATGCCTTGCTCACCATATCCATGTTCCAACACTCCAGGCCAGGTCTTAGTATCCAGAACTGAGGGGGCCTGGCCAGTACCCCTCAACCCCCATGCTCAGGCAACACCTGCCATCAACCTCACCTGTTCTTGCTCAGGTTCAGAACCCCTGTGCCTGATTGCTACCCCTTTTGCCCTGCTCACTGGCTTAGGTAGTCTGATCTCCATACCAGGCCACTACTCTTGTATAGATGTCCTCATCACAGCACAGGCTCAGACCCTCTACAGGGATACCCTCCTCACTCTGCCTGGGCTCTGACACTCCATGCCAGGGCACTCTTCACCCAGCTAGGGCTCTGAGTTTGGTGGATGCTCCCTTTACTCTCTTTGGGCTCTGATTCTTCACACAGGGCTGCCATAATCCATGTATTCCTTCCTCACCCTGCTTTGGCTCTGATATCCTACCTTGGGTTGAACCTCCTGCAGGAACCCCTGGTGTCACCCCAGCTTCTGACTCCCTCTCCCAGGTCACCCACTTACTTCACTCAGGTACTGAGTTGCCTGAACAGCCCTCCTACCTGGACACCTCCCTCACCGTGTTTGGGTTTTGCACTTAGATGCCTGTCTTGTTCTGCCCCACATAATAATGGTCTGAATTGTTTGGAAAAGAAAGAGGAGAGGTGAAGGGAAAGGGCTATATTTGATTTTTGTATTTTCTTTTCTTCCAAATATATTTATTAAATGCAGTTAAAAGGCAAATAAGATAAAGTTACTGCCTTTTAGAGGTTTACTTCTGGAAATGGGGATAAACATGTAAAGATATTATTACAGTATAGTATGATAATACAGAGCTTTCTTCTAGGATGCTGTGGTGGCAGGTTGGAAGTAAACCTTTCCTGCATAGCAGAGGAATTTGGGGGATTTTGATGAGATGGTTTAGTCTTTAAGAAATAGGGGAATCTAAACAGGTAAGAAGGAAGCCAGGGCAGGTTGATGAACCCACACTAACATTTACATCAGACTCTTTAGAAATTTAAGTAAGCATCATATTAAAAGTGTTAAGATTACTAGGAAAATACAAGTAGATTTTATTTATTTAAAAAGCCTTTATTAATGATAAAAATCTCATTACATGAGGAGTTTGGACCTTCTCTGACTTTTTACAAAACAAGGAAATTAGTTTAAAAATGAGTTCATGCTACTTTAAGGGCCTGGAAACTGCCTGAATATGAATTACTAGAACCACAAAAAAGAATTTTAAATGAAGCCCTAAATATTTTATAATGAGAATGCTTAATTTATGCTTGGAGTAGGCATGACAAACTTCTGAATAAAAAGGAAAGGAAAATTATTCTTTATCTATAGAATGCTCTTCTTTTTCTTTTTAATTTAAAACAAAATCAGTGAAGAATATTACTAAAGGGGGTTTTCCCCACTGTGGTGTCCTTGAGCTTACCTCTGTGACCATGTTATATAGCCAAGAGGTTTGGCTTGGGAAGGACATCATTCACTAGGTATGAGAATCATTTTTGGATATGACAGGCTGATGTGTCTGAGGAGAGGCCTAAAAATGGGACTAGAGATTCTATCTCTAGAAGATTTGGGGGGGTTACATGGTTAGTTCTCTTAACTTGCCTTTCCTATGCACCTGAATTCGGATTATGTATATTTTTCCTGAAAGAAAACTTATGCATAAAATAACTTATTAAAATCAAAATTAGATGAATTATGGAAGGTTTTCCTAGCATGAGAAAACAGAATTACTTCCAATAGTGATTTTGCAAGGCTGAACATAGCTGGTTTATAGAATGCATTCTGTGTTTTCATTTCTTTTCAGAATACCATTGAAAGTGGATCTTCAGTGTGGGGTGAAACAGGCAGTTTTGGTGGTCCCGATCTGTTGGAAAGGCCCAGGTGGTGGTCTTAGATATCTGTGGTGGTTGAGGCCCAGTGCTGCCATTCATAATCTGCATGATCTTGGGCTAGTTACTTAACATCTCTCAATCTCAGTTTCATCATGTGCATGACATGAATAATAATGAGAACAATTATGTCCTTTCCCCATAGCATGTTATGTTGTTTGCAGATTACTAGACTCAATGAACTGTATGTATGATCCAATTTCTCCACACACACTCTATGCCCAAATAACTTTATTTTTAAAGAAATCACTATTAATGCACCTAGTTCTTTGAAGTGAGTAATTTCAGAATTAAGATAATTTTACCTTTGCAAAATGTAAAAAATAAAACTTCCTACAAACTGACATACTAAAAAAAAAATGAAAACAAAACTTGTGTTTTACCTCCTCAGTACTTAGGATTCACAGGAATAGAGATAATATTTTCATCTGAAATGTAATGTGGATTACATAGTGAAAAATAGCCGTGTTGGTCTGTAATAGATTTGCCTGAAAATGATGCTTAAGTTAGATAATATTATTTTTAAAAATTTTTTTTAAAAAGATTTTATTTATTTATTTGACAGATTGAGAGAGTGGCAGGCAGAGGGAGAGGGAGAAGCAGGCTCCCCACTGAGCAGGGAGCCTGATGCAGGACTCGATCCCAGGACCCTGGGATCATGACCTGAGCTGAAGGCAGACGCTTAAGCAACTGAGCCACTCAGGCGCCCCTATTTTTTAATTGTTCTTACAAATAGTGACATTGCTCCTTCTTTGTGTACTGAGATTATGTTATATAAGACATTGCATTAAAGAGATAACCAGTTGTAAAAACATGATTCTATTAATTCAACAGTTATAATCTTTTCAAAGAAATACTGAGTCTAATCATCATATTAGGGTCAAGACCACCAACACTTTTGGAAAAGTAATTTGCAGATGTAATAAATTAGGGCTCATTACTGTTACTTCTTTGGGAAACAATTTTATTTTTACAAATATAGCTCTTTGTCTAGCTACTGGAAAATCTTTTGTTTAGGCAATTTTCTTCTAAAATATTCCAGGTTGCAGTATATCATTTCAGTTTTCACGGCTGCTTTTATGGTAAGTGTTTCTGCTAAAATACTTTATCAAGTGGAAATGCTATCAAACTTTAACACGAAATGAAAATAGGCATAAAACCTCTGCAAATTTAGTTTGATTTTTTAAAAACAAATGCCTAGCTTTTAAAAATAGTGCTTCTTACTAAGAAAGCATGCATTAAGATGTTCTTTCTCTTTGAAATTACTTATTTTCTTTAGTCACAAAATACATGATGAAATTACATGCTATCTATAAACCTGAGGAAAAAGGTAAACTAATTTAATATTTTAAAAAAGCATGCCATTTAGCACTGTATAAAAACATAGTAAACTTCCCAGAATACAGAGTTTAAAAAGATTATTCCACTTTGGGATTTAGAAAAATTATCTTTCCTTTATGGATTTCCATAAAGAACTGAAGATGTATAATTATAAAATACATATTTTTTTGGTTACAAGTAAATTTATATTTGTGGGGAGAGGAATTAAATGCATGAGATTTTAAGGTAGATACACAGGTTAGTACTCACCATTGTTAGTTCAATGTGTAGAGAACGCATTAAATAAATATCTGTTGGATGCATGAATGAGTTTTAATGACAAATTAATTATTGTGATCAAATTTGAAGTTTGCTTTGTACAAGTATAAATAACATAAGCTGGATATACATCTTTTGTTTTCAAAATTAATTATATCATCATGATGAACAAAAGACAAATAAGCTCACCTAAGATAATAAATTCATACATGGCTGCCATGTGCTGTAAAGTTTCTTTCCAACAGTCTTTACTATGTTGCACTAATTTGGATTTTGTATGTTAGTATGTGTAGTTGTAGGTGTTTATGGGTTTTTCAGGTTAAAAAAAAACTGTGTTTATAATATGGTTTTCTTCCTGGAATATAAAAATTTGATAAATAACTTTAAAAATATTTTGGAATAAGAAAGTTTGATTGATATCTTTTCATGGAAAAAAGTTGATGGTTGATTTTTTTTTTTAAATTTTATTTATCGTCAGAGAGAAAAAAAGAGAGAGCACAAGCAGGGGGAGGGGCAGAGGGAGAGGCAGGCTCCCGAGCGAACAAGGAGCCCAATGTGGGACTCGATCCCAGGACTGTGGGATCATGACCGGAGCCGAAGGCAGATGCTTAATGACTGAGCCACCCAGGTGTCCCAGTTAATGATTGATTCTTATGCCATTTTTTTGAAAGGTCTCAAAAGTAGTGTTTTTTTTTTTTTTTTTTTGGTTCTTAAGAAAAACAAGGGGATCACATGTAAGGAAATTATTCTGGGCCTACAGCCTATGGAATTCCCAGCTGATGAATCATTGCTTGTCATATATATATGGGTATTTTTTATGATTTTCTAGTGATAGCTGTATCTCAAGATATAATTTATTTTGCCTGAAAAATTTTTATTTTCTCCTAAATTTTAACCTTTAATACTTGGGGTATTGCCGAGGTACTAATTTTCAATCATGTTATTTTACCTTCTGTGCTTTGTGTTTGAGTTGGCAGGTAGGGGTGACTTCATGTGACCTGTCTTTCTATTATCTGTGTCGATTTCATGCCACATGTTGATCTCCTTGGTTTTGATTCTATCTTGGCCTCATGACCTCAATTTCTGATTTAAGAGCATGCCTGACAATTGGGCATTCTTAGTCTATTCTAATTTCAATTAACCTGGCTACATCTGTTCAGCAATAAAGGCCCAAACCTCCTCCCTGGTATCTAGAAATAGCTTCTTTAATTTACCATGTGATTTGGCCAAAATGAGTTCTCAAATTGCCCATGTAGAATTTTTTTTTTAAGATTTTATTTATTTATTTGAGGGAGAGAGAGAGAGAGAGTGTGGGGAGAGGAGCAGAGGGGGAAGGAGAGGGACAAGCAGACTCAGACTGTGCTGAGCCTGACACGGGGCTCAGTCTCACAACGATGAGACCATGACCTGAGCCAAAACCAAGAGTCAGCCATTTAATCGACAGCCACCCTGGAGCCACCATGTAGAATTTTTTTGTTTGCTCTTTTTTCCCCCCAGATATTAATTCTCAAAAGTGTTGACCAATTTGTAGGAAATTTCATACTTAACTAGCAAATTATTTTCTAAATGTTCTATAGATGCTGTAGAGAAGAAAGTTCCTGGGTCATAAATGTGTGAAAAACACTGTATAGTTTTCCTTTTCTCTCCAAGATTCATGGTAGTCATTAGTTTTCCAGTGAATAAAGCTGTTAAATTTTTTAGTGTAGCATTTTTGTGAGAGGGCAAGTTTGACTCTTGTTGACAATCTTTGAAGTCATTTTTCTGTGCCTGAGGAACTTTGAGTCTGTTGAAATCTTGTTATTTAGGGGTAGGTGTGAAGCTTATGCAATGTCCATGTTTGAGGTTTGTGGTCCACTAATATTCTTGACCAGTTGCTTTCCCTCTGTTGCTGGAGAGAATTGGATGAGGGAGGGTGGAGTATGTTGGGTGAGTGAGTTGTAAGGTGGTAGGTTAAATAAGTGAGATAAATAGCTTACTTTTTTCACTTTGATTGGTAAGTATTCCTGGTGTCATTTCTCCAAATAAAAATCTAAGCTAGCTCCCATGATCAAAGCCAGTGGCATGTTATCCAAGAGCCTATTTGCTGAACAGGCCTTGTGCTTGCTGAGCTGGGATGACAGAGGGGGCTGCATGGGCATGGGCTAAGCAGTGTGAAATTGTGATGAGGGTTGATAAGCAAGACTTTCTAAGCCTGGAATGACATTTTCATCTTATAATTCGTACATTTATTCTACTATATCTTCATCTTCCACCAGCTCCTTATGGTGGAGTTGGTTTTATGTGGAAACTTTGAATAATCCAGAAAGTTTCTTAGTAAATTTAGGCTCCTGGGATAATTTTTAAAAAATTACTTTATTTATTATATTAAGAAATAGTACAGTTTTGCCAACTTATTTGACCTTAAAATTCTTTTTGTGCTTAACACCTATTAATATTCCATAGAACTAGTGTGCTGTGAAACACTCCTTAAAAACTGTTAAAGTACCTAAATATACCTGCTGCTCATTTTGTGGTTTAGCTAAAATATAGGAGATATGTTTTCAAGTGAGCATTATTTCTAAAAATAATGTACATTTTTTTTAGGGGGGGGTGAAGGAGAGGGAGAGAGAATCTTAAGCAGGCTCCACACCCAGCATGGAGCCCAAGGCAGAGCTCACTCTCACAACCCAGAGATCATGACCTGAGCTGAAATCAAGAGTTGGACACTTAACTGACAGCCACCCAAAGTTTATATACATTTTTGCTTACTTTTGACACATATTCATGAGATCGATAAGTAATATATTTAGTTCATAATTATTGAATTAGTTTTCTAATGTTGCTCTAACAAATTACCATAGATTTGGTGGCTTAAAACATCATAAAGGTAATATCTTATAGTTCTACAGATCAGAAGTCTTAAAATTAAGGTTATCATCAGCAGGGTTGCATTCCTTTTGAAATTCTGAGGATAAATAAATTTCCTGCCTTTTTCAGCTTCTAGAGGTCACCTGTATTCCTTGGCTAGTGGTTCTTTCTCTGTATCACTCCAGCCTCTGCATCTGTCATCACCTTTTCTCTCTGTGACTCTGACCCTCCTGTTTTTGTCTTATGAGGACTCTTGTGATTATACTGAACATATCCGGATAATCTAGAATATTTTCTGGATTATCTCAAGGTCCTTAATTTAATCACATCTGCAAAGTCACTTTAAAAAAAGATTTTATTTATTTATTTTAGAGAAAGAGACAGCAAGAGAGAGTGGGGTGGGGGGAGGGGGGGAGGGCAAGAGGGAGAGGAGAGAGAATCCAGAGTAGACTCCCTGCTGAGTTCAGAACTCAATCCCAGGACCCTGAGATCATGACCTGAGCCGAAATCAAGAGTCAGAGACTTAACTGAGTGAGCCACCCAGGCGCCCCTGCAAAGTCAACTTTTGCATGTAAGATAACATTAACAGGGTCCCAAGATTAGGAGGTAGATATCTTTGAAGGGCCATTATTCTGTTTACTACAGATATATAGTTCCATGAAGTATGGAACTACTAATCTCTGATCTAAAGCTTCTTATGGTAAGTCAATTTCATCATTGGAAATGAAACAATCTTACAGATTTTTTTAAGGAACACCAACTGCTAAAAATTATACAGGGGAATATTATTATAGAATATGTTTACTAGGAGATCTCTCTTAACTAGATATATTTATTTATTTTTGTTGATATCATAACATCTTCTTCCTAAGTATAGTAGCAGAAATCTCTGAAATATAAGAATATTCTCCTCTATAGCCCAAATAACAGTGTTCCTTTTTACAAGCAAGTATTAGAAATTTGTTTCTAACTCTGCCAGGAGGAACATATTATATATAAAGTAATTTTTCTTGAGCAAGTGATCATTGTGATTGTTGATCACACAGATATCCAATAATATAACTGATCTCTTTGTACTTGACTACTAGGATGCTTAGAACAAGTTTATGCCCCACATTTGGTATTTTTATTATTTATTTATTTTTGCAATTGCTTTTTCCCCTGGTTTCCTCATTTATATTTTTTCCATCTCAATATACTGCATACGTCTTTATGGCTTACCTTAAATCTTTTTTAGAATTTATGTATACATAAATAGGAAAATATTTCCTGTTTGTACTTTGGAGTAGTGTTTTCTGAGGAAACAAATAGAACCTTTATCCTTGTAAGTTTCTTAAATTGGTTAGGATGCCATCAGAATACTTTGAGTTGGAGTTCTGCTTAGGCAAGATTTAAACATCCATTGGCATTTACCTTGATTCCTCTTTGTCTCCTCTTAAGAATAATGTAAATATGAATTGTTTTCCTTTTGGGTTTTATTTTATATTTTAAAAGACGAAAAGAACTTATGCAGGATCACTGATGTAAAAAATGTCTCTTATTTGACTCAAAATATCGAGATTCACTCTGCTTGAATGAGAGCATCCAAATGAAGGAATTCTTACATTTTCTGAAAAAGAGTTTGCAGAATATGAAAAAAATGGTAGAAAGGGGGTTCTGATGGTAGGTAGCAATTTATTTTTGATACATTAAGAAATACTGTAATACTCATGCAGTTCTTTACAATTTTTCTATGTGGTGCCAAAGAGTCCAAAACTGTCTTGAGGAAGGAAGCATATTACTTCCCTTGCCCTCCCCCCAGTTTTCTGTTTAAATCCTGCTGCTGCCAAGTTTGAGTGGAAAATCATTCCATTGCCAGTTGGCGACTTATATGACTCTTGGCCAAGAAAGCTATTTAAGCAACTTTGAAATCTGCTTAGATTTTCATAGCTGTGTGTGTGGTGCAACACCAGTGTTCCTGGAAAATACTGGGAGGCATGCCATCCTCCCTGACATGCTCTCAAATATGACATGTTTCATGTCATGGATGCCAGCATAACAGAAGAGCTCAAAGGAGAGCCTTAACTCCATCTTGTTAGCTTCCTGACATAAATCCGAGGGGCTACTATTACTACTATTATTAGCACACATTAATTAAGCACTAACTGTAGTGCTAGGGATTGTGCTAAGCCGTTAAGTGATTTTTAAATTTAATCCTCACAACTGCCCTCTCAGGGAGTTACTGTTATTATCCCACTTTATGAATGAAGAAGCTATGACTTAAGAAGTTAAGTCACTTGCCCAAGATCACATGGCTTGTTAGAATTGTGACTAAATCATATGTGTGTTTGACTTTAATGTCCAGTGTTAACCCATATGCTGTGACCACTATATATGAGTTTGCATGTATATAAGGAACCATACTATATTGTTGCTAAGACTTGGCTCATGGTTAAAAAAGATGTATATTTTTCTGGTATGAGTGATATCTAGGACTTATCTCTTTAAGTTAAAAAAAAACCCCGCTTCATTTAATACTATTTTTCTGCTATCAACTAGAGATTGCCTTTACATTCTAAGAAGAAATATAACTTCAATATTATCTTGAGATTTATGTGGCATCATTGGAGCATAGCATTAGGGGAAAAAAGAATATCTTTAAATCATTTTGATGGGAAATAGCATAACGGGCAGATGTAATGATGCTAGGAGTGAGGGAATGGATCTTATACTGTGATTCAACTTTAACTCATATTATGACTTTAGAGAACAACTCAGTGGTTTAATAGTTTTGATATCTTTTCCTTGAAATGAAGATATAAATAAATATAACATTGTGCTTAAGTGTGTAAGATTTGAATTTCCTTTCTGAAGTAGGTGAACCAGGAACTAGATTGTAGGCTCATAACATCTAAGTTACTCACGTGTGCTGCCCAATTTGGACTTCTCTGTGGACAGGGGAAAAGACCATTTCTTTTCACAAAGGGAGGAGGAAAGGCTAAGCTTGCCTATGTTGTGTACTGGTCTTCAGCTTATGCCTTCTTCATGCCTGACTTGGTTCTCATTCTGAGAGCTCAGAGCTCAGCTTTGAGTTTGGTTTCCAATTTGGCTCTTTTTCCAGACCATTCAGCCAACTTGGCTCTATGCTTAGACTATGTTTGCTACACTCCTCACCCTTGCCCACCACTCTGATTTGGGGTATTGCCTTTTACCCCGTTTTATGAGCGAAACTGCACACATTACAAGTGCATGTCTGGCATTCTTTCTCTTGTGGTGAGCTACTCTTAACCCAAAGCTTAGTGCTTGTCTAACAGTCAAGTGTTAGATGGCTAAAAAGTCACTATAAAAGAAAATGTTTTAAAATATTATCAGTATTAAAAAAATTCAGTACTTAATCACAGATGATACTTATTTATATTATTTTTAAAGAATTTGAACCTGCTCTATTTATTTCCTCCTTTCTTCCTGTTTTCCTTCCTTCCTTCCACCCTTCCTTCCTTCCTTCTTTCCTTTCCTCCTTCCTAGAAATTTCAGGAAAGTTTGAACTAGAAGAGTATTGTAACACTTCCACCTATCATAGTGGTTAGAAGAGTGTTTATATTAAAAATTTTTTTAAAAGGCTAGCTGGGTAAATGTGAGAAGAACTCTCATAGTGTCTACCTCAAAACTGCTTTTATAACTGAGGTTTGACAAAAACTATAAAATTTAACAGAAAAATCCTAGTTTGCTTAATTTTTTATAACATTTTTATATTTACAAATATTTTTAATATCCAAGAATTCATAATGTATGATGTTGTCTAATTTATAATACTTGTCGATATTGAAAGTATTGACACTGCCTTTTTAAAAAATATTTTATCTATTCATTTGAGAGAGAGGAAGAGCACAGAGGGAGAGGGAGAGGGAGAAGCAGACTCCCCTCTGAGCAGAGAGCCTGACATGGGGCTTAGAATTAATGCTCTGAAATGCAGTTTCACGGAGCCTGGGTGGATCAGTCAGTTAAGCGACTGCCTTTGGCTCAGGTCATGATCTCCAGGTCCTGGTATCAAGCCCCACAGTGAGCCCCACATGCTTCTCTCTCTCTCCCTCTGTCCCTCCCCACTGCTCGTTCTCTCTCTCTCTCAAATAAATAAATAAAATTGAAAAGATAAGAAAAGTTACCAAGATATCTGGTGGAAGAGCTAAGAATAACAATGTAGTTATCAAAGCTTGGGACACAGGAGGGGAGAGGTTTTATGTAAGTGAACCAAAGCCTTATCTCTCATACCAAAGTCAGTGGATGGCACCTCAATCTGGTAAATCGAGGAGAGAAATATATATATTATTTAGAATTGTGGGATTAACTACCATAAGAACCCGAACAGAAACAGCAAAGTTTACCTATGGACTCTTGGAAGGAGGAGGGACTGAATGGGATATTTTCAATTTTTATCATAAGCATAAGGATTTGATTTTTTTTCCTATTTTCATGTTGTACTTTATCATAGCTAAACTTTTTAAAGATATGATCGTCCTTCTTGCTTCTGTTTCTGGCTCTTCTTCTTCCCACTTGTCTTTGTCCAGAACTTCAGAGTCATCTGACCATTTTCCCTCCCTTATGTCAAATTCAAATCACTTACCAAATTCGACTGTATTTGCTTCGATCCCAGGTAACACTTCTTAAAAGTAAGACCTGAAAGGATCAAGTTGTTTCCAAGAAACTTAACTGCATCCCAGAACAAAGCTCAAGAAGATTTATAAGCATACGCAAATATTAAGTGCTCAACAAGGCAAAAATCGCAGGGTATCCAATCAGAGATGATCAGGCATGCACAGAAGCAGGAAGAGAGGACACATAATGAGAAGAAAAATCAATCAACTGAAACCAATTCAGAACTGATATAGATGTTATAACTAGTAGGACATTGACACTATTAATATAACTGCATTTCATATGTTCAAAAAGTTAAGTAGGTAGAAGGTATAGGAAAGATCCAATAGAACTTCTAGAGATAAAAACAATATCTGATGAAAAATACAAGGGTTGGTGTTTTATGGTTCTCTAGAGAAACAGGATCAATAGGATGTATGTGTATGTGTGTAAATATATGTATTATTTATTTATAACATATATAATATTAACATATAATATTATATATTCTTTATTTATAATTTATTTTAATGAATTGACTCATGTGATTGTGAGGGATAGCAAACCTGAAATTAATAGGACAGGCCAGCAGGTGGGGAAATTCCAGCAGTAACTGATGTTGCATTGTTGACTCCAGAGGCAATCTGCAGACAGAATTCCTTTGTCCTTGGGGGAATTCAGTTTTTTCTCTTCAGGTCTTCAACTAATTGAATGAGATCCACTTACATTATGGAGGGTAATCTGCTTTCCTCAAAGTCTAAAAATTTAAATGTTAATCACATCTAAAAAATATCTTCACAACAGTATCGAGACTGGTGTTTCGCCGAACAACTCAGCACCATAGCCTAGCAAAGTTAACATATAAAATTAACTGTCACAGATGGGATTAACAACAGATTAGACATTCAGCAGAAAAAAAATTAGTAAACTTGAAAACATGGCAATTGAAATGATTAAAACAAAAACAGAGAAATGAGAGAATAAAAAGAAAAAAACAGAACATCAGAGAACTGTGGGACAAGTTTTCAATCAGCCTAAGTACCTGTAGTTAGAGTCCAATGGACAATTTTCAATCCTTATTAACTTGGCCTTTCAGCAGCATTTGACATAACTCCTAACCTGCTCCACTCTTACATTTCCTGTTTTGCTGAATTTGTCAACTCCTCTGGCCAAGTCAGAAATCTGGGCATCTCCTAGACTCCTTTGACTCCTTCATTTCCTATCAGTGACAAAGGCCTGCTAATTCTAGCTTCTGAATATTTTCTAGAATAGGCATATTCCTTTTATCTCCATTGCTACCAGTTTAAGCTAGAGAGCTGATCTTTCTCTTGGCTTATGCCAAAAATATCCTAATTGAGTCTCTGTCTGTAGGTTTCCCGGTTCTAATCAGTTTGCTATATAGTGAAATGAGAATCTGATGAGGTCATTCTTCTTAAAACCGTTTTAGTGGCTCCTACTTCCCTTAGACTGAAGTCTGAATTCATTACAAACATCTGTGCAATCTCTCATTTATCTTTTACCACCCCTTTCCCACCCTATGGTCTAAGTTATAGCCATACAGAACCTAGAATATAGTTACTGAATTGAATTTGAAATGCATGGATAGGCTTCTGGGTCTACCTAAAGCAGTTTTCAAAATGACTTGTGTTTGTGCATTCTCTTCCTGTTTCATCACATTCTTTAAAGTTAAAGAATCTGACTCAAGGGGCTAGTTTGGTATGGCTGGGTTCACTCCATGCTCCAGTTTCTTTATATATCCACACCTTTTCTTCATCCTTTTGACTTACTGAGAGTAAGGGAGTGACCATGATTGGCTAGTGCAAGCTGATGAAGTTCTGACTGGGAAGAAACTTCTCCCAAGGCAAATTAAGGCCTTCATTAGCTTGCATGAGGAGGACTGTGATAGTTTCCTAACTGGTATTTCTGCTTTCTGTCTTCTCCAGTCTTTCCTACAATCTTTTGGCAAAGCCATAAAAAGTACAGGCTTGGTCATGTCATTCCTTATTTAACACTCTTTAATGGATCACCCTGATCCTGAGAATGAACTGCAGCCATTTTCACTATGGCTGAGTTACTCCCTGGTGTGGTCTCTCTGCCTACTTCTCCGTCCAGAGCTCTTACTCCTTGCTTCAGCCACCCCAGGTGCTTGCACTTCCTCTAAAAGGCTGAGTTATTTTGCGCCTCTGTTTATTCCACTTATTTGACCCTCTTTTTCCATTACCATTTCCTTCTTTATATGTGTTCCAACTTCCATCTTGGGGCTTGAAAGACTTGGGTGCCTGATACATAGGAACTGTTGTATCATGTGGTTTCTGAAAGACTGATTAACTAACTGACAGACCAAATGAAAAGATAAGCATGTGGAGTCCATTCCCTCTTGGAAACCAAAACCAAAACTGAAATCCTTTCCTTGACAATGCTTACTCTGCCCTCGTCCTAATTTTCTTATTTTCAATTTGGTAACAACCTCTAAAAAGAGTGATATAAAATCCATTGCTTTTGTTTATTCCTCAGCTCTTTATAATCTGGCTCTTCATAATTTTACTGAAATTATTTACTTACCATATCCATGTATCCTTCTTGCTATATTAAGTGCCTTTCTCTTTTGTATTCTCCTTACTTTCTCTCCTTTTGCATATCCTATCACCATCTCAAACTCAGCATGTCTAAAACTAAATAAGATTCTTTTCACATCAATTTTCCACCTATGAACTTCTTTCTACAGTTGTAGAACTGGTCACCCAATCTCAGATCCTTGAGTTTATTATCCCTCTCCTTATCCACTGAACTATTTGGTTTTTCTGTTTGTAATATTTCCTTTCATTCTGTACCATATGCACAGTTACCACACTAGTCCACAATTCTATCATTTCACTGATGCATATTTGCAATAAACATCTAGTTCTCTAATGAAATATGAGACAAATGCATAATTTTTTAAAAAAGATTTATTTATTTTAGAGAAAGAGAGAGAGACAGCGTGATGGGGAGAGGGACAAAGAGGGAGGGAGAGAGAGAATCTCAAGAAGACTCCCCACTGAGCACAGAGCCCAACACTGGGATCGATCTCACAACCCTGAGATCATGATCTAAGCCAAAATCATGAGTTGGATGCTTAAACAACTGAGCCACCCAGGCTCCCCAACATATATAATTTTAAATTGTCTAGTAGCAGCATTTAAATGAAAAGGTGAAATTTATTAATATATTTTATTTATCCCAGTATATCCAAAATAGCATTTCAAAATGTGATTAACATAAAAATTATTAATGAGATTTTTAATATATTTTTCCTAGTCTTAGGAATCCAGTTCATATTTTATACTTAGAGCACATCTCAAGTTAGACTAATACATTTCCAGTGCTCAATCACTACATATAACTAGGAGGTGCTGCAGTGGATAGCACAGAGCCTAGCTGGTCTCCTTTACTCCACATTTTTACTTTTTCCAATGAAATCTGCATCCCACCATCAGACTATCTTTCAGCACTATTTTCATCATGAACATGAAGAAAAGACCGTATGGTTACCTTCATTTGGGTTCCCTGGAAAGACCTGATCTCTTTGTGTGATTTGATGCAAGGATCTCCATCAATTCTTTTCATATAGCCAACATTATTTTTAGCTTGCCCAACATTACTTCAATTTATTCAACATTATACCACCAGACACAGTTACACTGGTCTTTTTCAGTTAAATTGGTCTTTTCAGTCACTATTCTGTGAACATGTCTGCCTCATTCTGCTACTATGCCTTAAGTCACACAGTTCCTGTTACTTGTCTGGTTTCCTCTCTTCTTAGCCCTCAACTCCCAGATCAAATTCTTTCTTTATGAAGCTTTACCTGACTAGTACAAATAGAGGGGAAAGTGCTGCTCTTCTGATGTGAGCATATCAATAAATTATGTAATTAACAATATTATTAAAGTATAGTTTGTTGCACTTTCTTTAATAAAATAAGAAAAAACTGACAGCATGGAGAAAAGTACTCTTCATTAAAGACTTATCAATAATTATATAATTATTTAATTGTAAATTATTATTAGCTAACACTAGTTATTATTTACTATATACTAAACACTATGCTAAGTGAATTATGTGTATTATCTCATTTAATTCTCACAAAAATATGAGGAAGTTTCTGTTACCCTATTTTGTAGCCAACACATTTAAAGTCCAGAAACATTTAATTGTCTGGAAAGAAGTGAGTGCAGGATTTGACACCTAACTCTTTGACTTCTGCTTTTAACCACAAAGTAACAGAGCCTTCTCCATGAAAGTATATTCCCCCTAGGAGACTAAAAGAGTCTTCTAAATATAAGGATTATTGCAACTCCTTTCTCATTGGTAACCTAGACATCAACCCAGATACTTTCATTAAGATATTGCACATTTATTATGTATCATAATAAATTATGATTTATCTCAACTAAGATCTTATAAACTTTTCTGACATTGTTGCAAGGAAGCTCTGCATTTACAAAAACTAAGCTTTTTCAACTTTTACAATGTTCATTAGTAATTATTAGTAATTATTTCTAAACTTAGTAAGCAGTTTAGGAATAGAAATACACATTTCAGATTCAATATGCTAGTAACATAGAAAATTTAAAAACACAGCTTGGAAAAGTTGTGTGACTTAATCTAATGTTTTCCTGTCCCCTTCTAAATATTCTCTCGTATGACTAAATTCAGCCTATGAGTTAAATATAAATTACAACTTATATAGATAAAATTCTTTCAGTAAAATTATTTTAGCCAAAGCATCCCATTTGTGACATAGATCGAGAAAAAAGAAATAGATCTAGAAATTGATCTATTTTAGAGTAAGATGAATGATCAGATATCATGTGGTTACTGAATAAAAACTCTCATAAATAAACCTTAAAAATTAGTATTATTTATATCCTATGTCATTTATGTCTTACAATTTGTAAGATGCTCTTACTTTTTTTTTTTTTTAAGATTTTATTTATTTATTTTAGAAAGAGAGAGGTAGAGAGTGCAAGCAGGGGGAGGGGTCTGGGAGAGGGAGAGAGAAAATCCTAAGCAGGCTCCATGACCAGCGTGGAGTTCCACGTGGTGCCAGATCCCACGACCCTAAGGTCATGACCTGAGCCGAAATCAAGAGTTGGATGCACAACTGACTTAGCCATCCAGGTGCCCCAGGATGCTCTTACTTTTTTTTTTTTTTAATTTTATTATGTTATGTTAATCACCATACATTGCATCATTAGTTTTTGATGTAGTGTTCCATGATTCATTGTTTGCGTATAACATCCAGTGCTCCATGCAGTACGTGCCCTCTTTAATACCCATCACCAGGCTAACCCATCCCCCCACCCCCTCCCCTCTAGAACCCTCAGTTTGTTTCTCAGAGTCCATAGTTTCTCATGGTTCGTCTATCCCTCCAATTTCCCCCCCTCTTACTTTTAAACAGATTGTAGTTTCCAAATTGATACACAGAAAATTCCATTACTCCTTCCTTTACAACAAATGGAAATGTATCATTAAACTTTAGCCTCCTCCCACTTACTTTTTATAAATGTATCTGTTGCAAAAGAATATGTAGTTCAGTGACGTGTTTTCCAAACAAATGTCTTGTTCAAGTCATTCATATAAAGTGTGTGTTGAATATAATCTCTTGATATTCATTCATCACTGAACAGAAACAGCTCTTTTATCCTATTTTCTTAGGTTTTGAACCATTTGATCTTTCTTATCCCTATGTCAGAGCATTCTCCAACTTGCTTTCTTCTGAAAAGTGGAGTTCTAATCAGTACTGGACAGATTGGAATAATGACTTTATTTTACATGGAGTACTCACTCCTTCTAATTGCTAAATGCTTCATCTTGTTTTTGCATACTTTATTACCACAATAGCCAAATTCTTGCTTTGATACTGACCAGGAGAAAATTCATTTGTTTATTTTACAGCATGTAATTTTTCTTCATTAAGAGGGTATTTACATGTTTGAAAATCCTTTGTTCCAAAATATTTACAGTTTCTGCCACCCTAAATCATCTCTGGGTTTAAGTAGGACTGCATTAAAATGGTAAATTCAGGGGAGGGTTGAGAACTTTTATTCTTTTAGTTTCTTCCAAATTCTGTATACTTTAAGAGATGCTGGCTCTTTCTACATTAATGGAAATGAAATGTATTTGTCAAACCCACATTCTGCACACATGGCATTAGCTATGTGTGCAGAGTGAATTAGCTGCAATAATATTAGGTTGGTTTTCTAATTTATTTTTCTACATTTTAAGTTGAACTGGAAAATCCAATGCAAAGGTTGTTAAGAATATAGGTGCCTATGTTATGAACTGCTTGAGATTTCCTTATAAAAAATAGAAATTTTGGAAAAGATGATGTCATTTTGTAAGTTTAAAAATACCTCTACCTACTTATTTTACGTTGATCCTAAAACTCTTTAAAGGAATGTAGCCATGAAACCAAATGGGTTTATTATTAATACTTTAAAAAGAAGACTGCATTTATACTTCATGACCCTTTATGGGGAATCTTTCTTGATAAAAGAATGTTAAGAAATAGATGAGATGTGAGAATCTGGGCAGTCTTTTCTACTATTCAAAGGATCATAATCTCTTCAACATTATCTTGTTTTTTAAATTTTTAAAAAAGATTTATTTACTTATTTTAGAGGGGGGGTAGGTGCAGAGGGAGGGAGAGAAAGAATCTCAAGCATACTCCCCACTGAGCTGGGAGCCCGACACTGGGCATCATCTCACTGCCCTGAAAGCATGACCTGAGCCAAAATCAAGAGTTGGATGCTCAATGGACTGAGCCACCATGGTGCCCCTGCAGTATTTTGATTTTTAAAGTAACTATTTCTATTATTCCACTTTTCGGTGCAGAATTATAACTGTAATTGTACCTAGGTGGGGATAAAATTCCACCTCATTTCCCTAGCCCCAGATGGACTCCACTTTTCAGAGAGATGTGGTTTCGAAAGCTTTTTTACTTGAAGAACTTTTTAGAGCAGAGCTATGTATACATGCTTGTTAAAGATGTAAATTTTATACAACCAATCTTAGAAAATTGTTTAGTAAGGTCTTGTAAGCTTCTCTTTCTAAAACATGTTAAATTGTTCTTATTTAATTTTTAACTCAAGTGATTCACTTAATTTAAGCCACCTCAAATACATAGTTTTTACTTAACATAGGTTTGTCATCAATGTTTTGTTGTTTCTGGAAATGTTCAGAAAGGAACTTAAAAGCCAAGTTTTATCTAAAGCAAAACAAAGGCTTTATCATCTTGAAATTTATTCTCTTTCTAATTGAATTGCTTGGAAAACATTGTTTTGTAGTTAATAGCTTAACCTCTGACATATACATTATGCTATTAATGAAATCTCTTTCCACCTATTTTACAAAAAGAACTTCTTAATTGGCTAGAAAAACCCAACTTGTGAAATTCCTGTTGCCTGATCTGAAGTAATAAAGTGTTGAAATGTACTAGGGCCTACAGAGTAAACTGCAAAGAAACTGTCAGGTACTTCTTTTCTCTGCTGAAATTGTGAGGTTAGGGTTTTATTTTTGAAATAAACTTTTCTTGTAAAAAGAATAGGGAAATATAAAGATGCTTAAAGCTACTATATTTGATTAAATCTAAGATGCTATGGATTATAAATTTCACTATTAATTTATGCACTTCCAAGTAAAAAAAGCATTGCCAAATAAACCACGACATACCCTAGTTTGAAATTCTCATCCTAATTTTGAATTGTTAAAATGTGAAAAAAGTCATTGTAAAATTGAAGAGATACTGCATTTTTATACAATCTCCTAATCCAAACTTTGAGACTTATCTCAGTAAGATTGTTTGACTCGGTTAAAGCTTAACTTAACAGAAATGCATGCATGATGAAATTAGAAACCCTTTTAATTTTTTTAAACTGAAAATTTAGTTTGCTTGATGATTTTAAAGTGAGAGAAAGTTTAAATGTCTTGTGCCCTTAAAAGAATTAGCTGGTAAATGCCAGACTATTCGAAGTGAGAGACCCACACTAAAGTTGTTAGGAACAAAGTTGGAACAGACTTAGGAGCATTCATTTTAAAAGTTAATTCCAAGGAAGGGTGCCTGGGTGGCGCAGTAGGTTAAGCATCAGACTCTTGGTTTAGCTTAGCTCATGATCTCAGAGTTGGGGAATCAGCCTCACATTGTCAGGATCCATGCTCAATGTGAGTCAGCTTGAGAGTCTCTCTTCCTCTCCCTCTGCGCCTCTACTCGTGTGCGTTCTCTCAAATAAATACTTAATCTTTTTTAAAAAAAGTTAATTCAAAGGAGAGGCAAAAAGGCCCTCTAGATAGTTGGTGGATAGCTAAGAAGAAAATGGTATCTTGAATGGTTTATCAGTTCTCTTTTGGAATAGCTGAGAGATGATAAGGGGGTATTAGCAGCTATAATTCATGTTCCATAGGCAGACTAACCTCACTAATCTAAAATTGAGAGAGCCCTGAACTAGTTTGTGGATTAAGAAGGTGAAATAGAAAAATATTTTGAATGGTGGAAGCACATGGCATGTTCCTTAATTGGGATATGAGTTTTTATCTCTTTCAAATCTTCTTTTAATTATTTCCTTTTCAAGAGTTATACATCATTTAGTCATGTCTATTTACAATATTTGTGTACTGGAGTAAATAATTTTGACAGTTTATGATGTAATTTGAAGCTTTTTCCACTTGGTGGCTACAGTGATTAAAGTTCTGATCAATTTTATTTTGAGAACTTTATTTAATTTAAAATTAAGATTTAATTATCAAAACTATGTTAAAAATCTTTATTATACCTGTTTATATTTTTCTTTTTTAAAAAAGATTTGAGAGAGATCAAGAGAGAGCAGGAGTGGGGCGGGGGGTCAGAGGGAGAGGGAGAGGCCAACTCCCAGCTGAGCAGGGAGCCTGGCTCTAGGCTCCATCCCAGGACCCTGGGATCATGACCTGAGCTGAAGGCAGATGCTTAACTGACTGAGCCACCCAGGTGCCCCTTATTCTTGTTTATATTTTTCTGAACATATTATCACTATTGGCATCAAGTAGCTCATATTACATTTTGGAACCACACTTTAGGGAACTTTTTTAAATTTGGGGTTTTTAAATATTAGAATATTTTCTTTCCATGTGGTTTGAGAGTTGAATTGAATCAAATTGCTGAAAGTAGCTAATATATAGTTTTGGTTTTAAATAATTTATGAATTTTCAATTTTAATTTTGTGAGCAAAAAATATTCCACCTAATATTTTGACTTGGGGAATGGATGAAAACATTATTCAAGTGTGCCAAAACTACTAATATCATCTCTTTTGCTTGTTTCCTTTTTTAAAAAATTTTTTTATTGTTATGTTAATGCTTGTTTCCTTTTAATAAGAGCATATTTATCTGGGAGCCAAATATAATTTTATAGAATAAACTCTGAAGGAAAAGCATCATGTTAATCTGATGTAAAGTCAAGTCCTGTCTCAGTCTAGCTCTAAGAATGTATTAAACACTACATCTTAAACCTTTTCTTATATATTATCATTATGTGTATTATTATCAGTATGTGTCACATTTTTCTGCTTTCATGGCATATATTTCATGGCATGTTTTCAGTCATATATTGCTCTAAGCTAAAAAACAGTTTATTTTTTTTTTATTGCTAAGCTTAAAAAGCTTCCTTTTTCTGGAAATATGGACGTGACTATTATGAAGTTATAGGATTTATTATTTTCAATAATAGCATTTATATTTGTGTGAAATTCATGTTACTGACAATTAAAACAAAGGCCTTGTCTCCAGTGAACTTAAAATAAGATATATATATATATATATTTTTTTTTTATGCAGTTAAGATTTCTTTTGATCAGAGGAAAAGATGGAGGAGTAAGGGGACCCTATTCCATCTGGTCCCTGGAATTGAGCTGGATATCTAACAGACCACTCTGAACACCCACGAAATCAGCCTGAGATATAAGAGGATACATCTTGATCTCTACAAACAGAATATCGGAGGTGGTTGGTTTTGAGGTATAAAGTGGGGAGCCGTGATTCCGTGGGCACATATCCGAAGATAAAAGGAAGGGGGAGAGAGCTGAGCCATCGGGATCCTGCACTACTGGGGAACGATAGCCTCCTGTGCTGGGGACAGGGCACAGACTCACAGATGGGTACGGCAGGGAAAGGACTTTAGGGCAGCCTCCTGGATTGAAACCTAGAGCCATGGGGCCGTGCATGGGAACTGGGGGCGGCTGGCGGTTTTAGAAGCCCAAAGGGCAAAAACGTGCCCCGACCTGGAGGCGAGGACTGGGAGTACCGCTGAGGGGTGCGCAACCCAGGAAGCTGCAGTTTTTAGCAGCATAGACAGAAACAGAGATAGTGTGGCCCGGAGAGCTCACTGAAGAACAAACTGCAATTTCTCTGTTCTGAGGCAGAGGGTTAGAAACGATCTCTTCTGCTCGGACTCTCAGAAGAGACCTGGAAAGCCGCCAGAGAACAAAAGGCCCCAAAACCGTTTCTCACTGAGCCCATCCCCCCCGACAGGGGGCAGGGCAACTCTGCCTAAACAGGGTTGCCTGAGTAACAGCACAGCAGGCCCCTCCCCCCAGAAGACAGGCTGGGGGAACAAGAAGCTGAAAACCCTAAGGTCCCCATAAAACAGGTGCATCTTGCTTGCGTTGTGGTCAGTAATTTGGACTCTGTACATTCCCTCAACCACCCCTCAACAGAATGACTAGGAGGAGGAAACCCCAAAATAGGAAAGACTCAGAGACTGTGACTTCTGCCACAGATTTAAAAACGGATACAGATATAACCAAGATGTTGGAAATGGAATTCAGGGTAGCAATTGTGAGGACAATAGCTAGAATGGAGAAATCAATTAATGGCAACATAGAATCTCTAAGGGCAGAAATGAAAGCTGAACTGGCAGAATTTAAAAATGCTATCAATGAGGGGCGCCTGGGTGGCTCAGTTGGTTAAGCGACTGCCTTCGGCTCAGGTCATGATCCTGGAGTCCCAGGATCGAGTCCCGCATCGGGCTCCCTGCTCGGCAGGGAGTCTGCTTCTCTCTCTGACCCTCCCCCCTCTCATGCTCTCTCTCTCTCATTCTCTCTCTCAAATAAATAAATAAAATCTTTAAAAAAAAAAAATGCTATCAATGAGATCCAATCTAATCTAGATAATCTAACAGCTAGGGTAAGCAAGGCAGAAGAATGAATTAGTGATCTAGAAGACCAATTGATAGAGAATAAGGGAAAAGAGGAGCCCAGGGAAAAACAACTCAGAATCCATGAAAACAGAATCAGAGAAATAAGTGACACCATGAAACGTTCCAATGTCAGAATTATTGGGATCCCTGAGGGGGTGGGGAGAAAGAGAGGACTAGAAGATATATTTGAGCAAATCATGCTAAGAACTTCCCTAATCTGGGAATGAAACAAACATTCGTGTCCTAGAGGCAGAGAGGACCCCTCCCAAGATCAAGGAAAACAGGCCAACACCCTGGCATATAATAGTAAAACTCACAAATCTTAGAACCAAGGAAACCATCTTTAGGGCAGTTAGGGGGAAGAGAGTCCTTACGTACAGAGGGAGGAACATCAGAATAACATCAGACCTATCCACAGAGACCTGGCAAGCTAGAAAGGCTGGCAAGACATATTCAGGGTACTAAAAGAGAAGAACATGCAGCCAAGAATACTTTATCCAGCAAGGCTGTCATTTAGAATGGATGGAGAGATGCAGAGCTTCCATGATGGGCAGAAACTGAAAGAATGTGTGACCACTAAACTGGCCCTGCAAGAAATATTAAGGGGGGTTCTATAAAAGGAGAAAGACCCCAAGAGTGATATAGAACAGAAATTTACAGAGACAATCTATAGAAACAAGGTCTTCACAGGCAACATGATGACAATAAATTCATATCTTTCAATAATCACTCTCAATGTAAATGGCCTAAATGCTCCCATAAAACGGCACAGGGTTGCAGATTGTATAAAAAGACAGGACCCATCCATATGCTGTCTACAAGAGACTCATTTTGAACCTAAAGATACATCCAGACTGAAAGTGAAGGGATGAAGGTCCATCTCCCATGCCAACGGACCTCAAAAGAAAACTGGGGTAGCAATTCTTATATCAGACAAATTAGATTTTAAACTAAAGTCTGTAATAAGAGACACAAAAGGACACTATATCATTCTTAAAGGGTCTATGCAACAAGAAGATCTAACAGTTGTAAATATCTATGCCCCCAACATGGGAGGAGCCATCTATATAAGCCAACTGTAAACCAAAATAAAGAGACATATTGATAACAATACGTTAATTGTAGGAGACCTCAATACTCCACTCTCAGCAATGGACAGACCACCTAAGCAGAAAATCAACAAAGAAACAAGAGCTTTGAATGACACACTGGACCAGATGGACCTCATAGATACATAGAGAACATTCCACCCTAAAACAGAATACTCATTCTTCTCGAGCGCACATGAAACTTTCTCTAGAATAGATCACAGGCTGGGTCCCAAATCAGGTCTCAATGAATAACAAAAGATTGAGATTATTCCCTGCATATTCTCAGACCATAATGCTTTAAAACTGGAACTCAATCACAAGAAAAAATTTGGCCAAAATTCAAACACTTGGCAGCTAAAGACTGCTCTGCTCAAGAATGTTTGGGTCTGGGTGCCTGGGTGGCTCAGTCGTTAAGCGTCTGCCTTCAGCTCAGGTCATGATCCCAGGGTCCTGGGATCGAGTCCCACATCGGGCTCCCTCCTCGGCAGGAAGCCTGCTCTCCCTCTCCCACTCCCGCTGCTTGTGTTCCTGCGCTCGCTATCTCTGTCTCTGTCAAATAAATAAATAAAATCTTTAAAAAAAAAAAAAAAAAAAGAATGTTTGGGTCAACCAAGAAATCAAAGAAGAACTTAAACAATTCATGGAAACCAATGAGAACGAAAACACATCGGTCCCAAATCTATGGGATACTGCAAAGGCGGTCCTAAGGGGGAAATACATAGCCATCCAAGCCTCACTCAAAAAAATAGAAAAATCCCGAATTCACCAGCTAACTTTACACCTTAAAGAACTAGAGAAAAAGCGATAAATGATGCCTAAGCCATGCATTAGAAGAGAAATAATTGAGATTAAAGCAGAGATCAATGAATTAGAAACCAGAAACACAGTAGATCAGATCAACAAAACTAGAAGCTGGTTCTTTGAAAGAATTAATAAGATCAATAAATCACTGGCCAGACTTATCCAAAAGAAAAGAGAAAGGATGCAAATTAATAAAATTATGAATGAATGGGGGGAGATCACAACTAACACCAAGGAAATAGAAACAATTATTAGAAATTATTATCAACAACTATATGCCAATAAATTAAGCAACCTGGAAGAAATTGATGCCTTCCTGGAAACCTATAAACTCCCAAGACTGAAAGAGACCAATAACATGAATAGGCCAATAACCAGTAACGAGATTGAAGCAGTGATCAAAAACCTTCCAAAAAACAGGAGTCCAGGGCCTGATGGATTCCCTGGGGGATTCTACCAAACATTCAAAGAAGAAATAATACCTATTCTCCTGAAGCTGTTTCAGAAAATAGAAACAGGAGGAAAGCTTCCAGATTCATTCTATGAGGCCTTAATCCCCAAACCAGGCAAAGACCCCATCAAAAAGGAGAATTTCAGACCGATAACCCTGATGAATATAGATTCCAAAATTCTCAACAAAATACTAGCTAACAGGATCCAACAATACATTAAAAGGATCATCCACCATGACCAAGTGGGATTTATCCCCAGGATGCAAGGGTGGTTCAACATTTGCAAATCAATCAGTGTGATAGAACACATTAATAAGAGGGGAGAGAAGAACCATATGGTCCTCTCAATAGATGCAGAAAAAGCATTTGACAAAATACAGCATCCTTTCCTGATTAAAACTCGTCAGAGTATAGGGATAGAGGGAACATTCCTCAAGTTCATAAAATCCATCTATGAAAAACCCACAGCAAATATCATCCTCAATGGGGAAAAGCTGAGAGCATTTCCCTTAAGATCAGGAACACGTCAAGGATGCCCACTCTTGGCACTGTTGTTCAACATAGTACTAGAAGCCCTAGCAACAGCAATCAGACAACAAAAAGAAATAAAAGGTATTCATATTAACAAAGAAGAAGTCAAACTCTCTCTCTTCACAGATGACATGATACTTTATGTGGAAAACCCTAAAGACTCCACCCCCAAATTACTAGAACTCATACAGCAATTCAGTAATGTGGCAGGATACAAAATCAATGCACAGAAATCAGCTGCTTTCTTATACACTAACAATGCCACTGTAGAAAGAGAAATTAGAGAATCGATTCCATTTACAATAGATTCCGTTTACAAAACCATAAGATACCTCGGAATAAACCTAACCAAAGAGGTAAAGGATCTATACTCTAGGAACTACAGAACACTCATGAAAGAAATTGGAGAAGACACAAAAAGATGGAAAAACATTCCATGCTCATGGATCAGAAGAATAAACATTGTTAAAATGTCTAGGCTACCCAGAGCAATCTATACCTTCAACGCCATCCCAATCAAAATTCCAATGACATTTTTCAAAGTGCTGGAACAAACAATCCTAAAATTTGTATGGAATCAGAAAAGACCCCGAATCACCAAGGAAATGTTGAAAAAGAAAAACAAAGCTGGGGGCATCACGTTGCCTGATTTCAAGCTATATTACAAAGCAGTGATCACCAAGACAGCATGGTACTGGCACAAAAACAGACATATAGACCAATGGAACAGAATAGAGAGCCCAGATAGGGACCCTCAACTCTATGGTCAAATAATCTTCGAAAAAGCAGGAAAATATTTACAATGGAAAAAAGACAGTCTCTTCAATAAATGGTGATGGGAAAATTGG
>NW_022589709.1:33404543-33591999 GCF_004348235.1 Phoca vitulina | reverse complement strand
ACATTGAGGTCTTTCATCCACTTTGAGTTTATCTTTGTGAATGGTGTTAGAGAATGGTCGAGTTTCATTCTTCTGCATGTGGCTGTTCAATTTTCCCAGCACCATTTATTGAAGAGACTGTCTTTTTTCCATTGCATGTTTTTTCCTGCTTTGTCAAAGATTATTTGACCATAGAGTTGAGGGTCCATCTCTGGTTCCATTGGTCTATATGTCTGTTTTTGTGCCAGTACCATGCTGTCTTGGTGATCACAGCTTTGTAATATAGCTTGAAATCAGGCAACGTGATGCCCCCAGCTTTGTTTTTCTTTTTCAACATTTCCTTGGTGATTCGGGGTCTTTTCTGATTCCATTCAAATTTTGGGATTATTTATTCCAGCACTTTGAAAAATGTTATTGGAATTTTGATTGGGATGGCGTTGAAGGTATAGATTGCTCTGGTAGCCTAGACATTTTAACAATGTTTATTCTTCCGATCCAGAGCATAGAATATTTTTCCGTCTTTTGGTGTCTTCTCCAATTTCTTTCATGAGTGTTTTGTAGTTCCTAGAGTATAGATCCTTTACCTCTTTGGTTAGGTTTATTCCGAGGTATCTTATGGTGTTTGGTGCTATTGTAAATGGAATCGTTTCTCTAATTTCTCTTTCTACAGTTGCATTGTTAGTGTATAAGAAAGGAACTGATTTCTGTGCATTGATTTTGTATCCTGCCACATTACTGAATTGCTGTATGAGTTCTAGTAATTTTGGGGTGGAGTCTTTTGGGTTTTCCACATAAAGTATCATGTCATCTGCGAGGAGATAGACTTTGACTTCTTCTTTGCCAATTTGAATACCTTTTATTTCTTTTTGTTGTCTGATTGCTGTTGCTAGGACTTCTAGTACTATGTTGAACAATAGTGGTGAGAGTGGGTATCCTTTATGTGTTCCTGATCTTAAGGGAAAGGCTCTCAGCTTTTCCCCATTGAGGATGATATTTGCTGTGGGTTTTTCATAGATGGATTTTATGAACTTGAGGAATGTTCCCTCTATCCCTATACTCTGACGAGTTTTAATCAGGAAAGGATGCTGTATTTTGTCAAATGCTTTTTCTGCATCTATTGAGAGGACCATATGGTTCTTCTCCCTCCTCTTATTAATGTGTTCTATCACATTGATTGATTTGCGAATGTTGAAGCACCCTTGCATCCCGGGGATAAATCCCACTTGGTCGTGGTGGATGATCCTTTTAATGTGTTGTTGGATCATATTAGCTAGGATTTTCTTGAGGATTTTGGAATCCTTATTCATCAGGGATATCAGTCTGAAATTCTCCTTTTTGATGGGGTCTTTGCCTGGTTTGGGGATTAAGGTAATGCTGGCCTCATAGAATGAGTTTGGAAGTTTTCCTTCTGTTTCTGTTTTTTGAAACTACTTCAGCAGAATAGGTATTATTTCTTCTTTGAATGTTTGGTAGAATTCCCCAGGGAATCCATCAGGCCCTGGACTCTTGTTTTTTGGGAGGTTTTTGATCACAACTTCAATGTCGTTACTGGTTATTGGCCTACTCAGTTTGTCAATTTCTTCTTGTTTCAGTCTTGGCAGCTTATAGGTTTCCAGGAAGGCCTCCATTTCATCCAGATTGCTTAGTTTATTGGCATATAGTTGTTGATAATAATTTCTAATAATTGTTTCTATTTCCTTGGTGTTAGTCGTGATCTCTCCCCTTTCATTCATAATTTTATTAATTTGGGTCCTTTCTTTTTTCTTTTGGATAAGTCTGGCCAGTGGTTTATTGATCTTATTAATTCTTTCAAAGAACCAGCTTCTAGTTTTGTTGATCTGATCTACTGTGTTTCTGGTTTCTAATTCATTGATCTCTGCTTTAATCTCAATTATTTCTCTTCTAATGTGTGGCTTAGGCATCGTTTGCTGCTTTTTCTCTAGTTCTTTAAGGTATAGTTAGTCGGTGAATTCGGGATTTTTCTATTTTTTTGAGTGAGTCTTGGATGGCTATGTATTTCCCCCTTTGCAGTATCCCATAGATTTGGGACCGATGTGTTTTCATTCTCATTGGTTTCCATGAATTGTTTAAGTTCTTCTTTGATTTCCTGGTTGACCCAAACATTCTTGAGCACAGTGGTCTTTAGCTGCCAAGTGTTTGAATTTCGGCCAAATTTTTTCTTGTGATTGAGTTCCAGTTTTAAAGCATTATGGTCTGAGAATATGCAGGGAATCATCTCAATCTTTTGGTGTTCGTTGAGACCTGATTTGTGACCCACTATGTGGTCTATTCTGGAGAAAGTTCCATGTGTGCTCGAGAAGAATGAGTATTCTGTTGTTTTAGGGTGGAATGTTCTGTAAATATCTATAAGGTCCATCTGGTCCAATGTATCATTCAAAGCTCTTGTTTCCTTGTTGATTTTCTGCTTAGGTGATCTGTCCATTGCTGAGAGTGGAGTATTGAGGTCTCCTACAATTAACGTACTGTTATCAATACGTCTCTTTATTTTGGTTAACAGTTGGCTTATGTAGATGACTGCTCCCATGTTGGGGGCATAGATATTTACAATTGTTATATCTTCTTGTTGGATAGACGCTTTAAGAATGATATAGTGTCCTTCTGTGTCTCTAATTACAGACTTTAGTTTAAAATCTAAATTCGTCTGATATAAGAATTGCTACCCCAGCTTTCTTTTGAGGTCCATTGGCATGGAAGATGGATCTCCATCCCTTCACTTTCAGTCTGGATGTATCTTTAGGTTCAAAATGAGTCTCTTGTAGACAGTATTTGGATGGGTTCTGTCTTTTTATACAATCTGCAACCCTGTGCCATTTTATGGGAGCATTTAGGCCATTCACATTGAGAGTGATTATTGAAAGATATGAATTAATTGTCATCATGTTGCCTGTGAAGACGTTTTTATAGATTGTCCCTGTAAATTTCTGTTGTATGTGACTCTTGGGGTCTTTCTCCTTTTATAGAATCCCCCTTAATATTTCTTGCAGGGCCGGCTTAGTGGTCACACATTCTTTCAGTTTCTGCCCGTCGTGGAAGCTCTGCATCTCTCCATCCATTCTAAATGACAGCCTTGCTGGATAAAGTATTCTTGGCTGCATGTTCTTCTCATTTAGTACCCTGAATATGTCTTGCCAGGCCTTTCTGGCTTGCCAGGTCTCTGTGGATAGGTCTGATGTTATTCTGATGTTCCTCCCTCTGTATGTAAGGAATCTCTTCCCCCTAACTGCCCTAAAGATGGTTTCCTTGGTTCTAAGATTTGCAAGTTTTACTATTACATGCCGGGGTATTGGCCTGTTTTCCTTGATCTTGGGAGGGGTCCTCTCTGCATCTAGGACGCGAATGTTTGTTTCATTCCCCAGATTAGGGAAGTTCTTAGCTATGATTTGCTCAAATACATCTTCTAGTCCTCTCTCTCTCTCCACTCCCTCTGGAATTCCAATTATTCTGACATTGGAACGCTTCATGGTGTCACTTATTTCTCTGATTCTATTTTCATGGATTCTGAGTTGTTTTTCCCTGGCCTCCTCTTTTCCCTTTTTATTTATTATGTTATCTTCCAGGTCGCTTATTCTCTCTTCTGCCTCAGTTACTCTAGCTGTTAGATTATCTAGATTGGATTGGATCTCATTGATAGCATTTTTAAGTTCTGCCAATTCAGCTTTCATTTCTGCCCTTAGAGACTCTATGTTGCCATTAATTGATTTCTCCATTCTAGCCATTATCTTCACAATTCCTAGCCTTAATTTCATCTCTGACATCTTGGTTATATCTGCATCCATTTGTAAATCTGTAGCATAAGTCATAATCTCTGAGTCTTTTCTATTTTGGGGGCTCCTCCTCCTAGTCATTCTGTTGATGGGTGTTTGAGGGAATGTATAGAGTCCAAATTTTTATTATTATTATTTTTTAAAGATTTATTTATTTGAGAGAGCGAGAATGAGAGAGAGAGAGTACATGAGAGGGGGGAGTGTTAGAGGGAGAAGCAGGCTCCTCGCTGAGCAGGGAGCCCAATGCGGGACTTGATCCAGGGACTCCAGGATCATGACCTGAGCCGAAGGCAGTCGCTTAACCAACTGAGCCACAGAGGTGCCCCTAGAGTCCAAATTATTGACCAGAACCCAAGCAAGATGCATCTGTTTTCTTGGGACCTTAGGGTTACTGGCCTCTTGTTTTCCCAGCCTGTCTTCTGGGGGAGGGGCCAGCCGCACTGTTACTCAGGCAACCCTGTTTGGGCGGAGTTGCCCTGCCCCCCTGTGGTGGGGGATGGGCTCAGCGGGAATTAGTTTTTGGGGCTTTTGTTCTCTGGCAGCTTTCCCTGGCAGATTTCCGCGTCTCTTCCATGAGTCAGAGCAGAAGAGACCGTTTCCAACCCTCTGCCTCAGAGCAGAGAGACCGCAGTCTGTTCTTCAGTGAGCTGTCCAGGCCACACTGTCTCCATTTCTGTCTGTGCTGCTATAAACTGCAGCGGCCTGGGTTGTGCGCCCCTCCACAGCGCCCCCAGTCCTGCCTGCAGGTCGGGGCATGTCACTGCCCTTTGTGCTTCTAAAACCACCAGCCGCCCCCAGATCGCACGTGCGACCCTGTCACTACGGGTTTCCGCCCCGGGGGCTGCCCTAAAGTCCTTTCCCCGCCGCTACCGGTCTTTGAGTCTGTGCCCCGTCCCCAGTGGGCGAGGCTGTGACTCACCAGTGGTGTAGAATCCTCACGGCCAGGCACCCTCCCGCTGCCATTTATCCTCCGATATCTGCCTACAGAATCACGGCTCCCCGCTTTATACCTTGAAACCAACCGCCTGCGATATTCTGTTTGTAGAGATCCAGATCTTCTTACATCTCAGGCTGGTTTTGTGGGTGCTCAGAGTGGTCTGGTAGATATCCAGCTCAATTCCGGGGACCAGTTGAAATAGGGTCCCCTATTCCTATGGCATCTTTTTGCCTCCTTATCACCTTGTATATTTTTTAACAAAAGTCTCTTACTATGTCTCAGATGGGATGGCATACATATTTTAGAGGTTTGAAAATTTCATGTTAGTGAATTTCATCCACTTTTCGGATTGGGATATCTAGATTTAAAGTTTTCAAGTGAACTAAGCTTATAAAAGCAATTTGAATGAGTAATGCTAAGATTATTCTTATACATGTTTCCTTATACCCTCTGTGATAATTTTCCTAGTTTCTAAACCTAGAATTAGAATTTATAAGTTGTAGTTGATCAACATTTTTAGCATTACTAGATAATACCAAATTTCTCTCCAAAGTAATTTAAAAAATTTGTACTGTACTGGCAGACTGTGAAAGTTTCTGTTGCTTCATATCCTTACCAGCACTCGGTATTGAGATACTTAAAATTTTTTGTTGTTGCCAATCTGATGAATTATTTTCTTTTGTATTCCTCTGACTACTAGTGAATATGAACATTTTTTCTTTTGTTTATTGGCCATTTATATTTCTTCTTCTGAGAATGATCTCTTTACATCTGCTCATTTTCTCACAGGATTGTCTGTTATGTTGATTTGTGGGAGTACTTCAAGTACTTCAAGTTTCCTGCATGCTAAGGATTCAAAGATTATGTGCATTTTAAATTATTTTTCTCAACAGGTAGACTTTGTTTTTTTTTTTCTTACCTCTTTATAATGTCTGTTATGCACAAATTTGTAATTTTAATGAAGTTAAGAGTATCAAGGATTTTATTGTCTGTACTTAATTAGTATCTTGTACAAGAAATCTTTTTGTACACGAAGTTCATAAAAATTTGATATATATATATATATATATATATATATATATATTTTGAGAGCACACTTTATCTCTCAGCTTTCTATTCTACTCTATTGATTTACTTTTCTATCCCTGACCAATTAAACCCTTTATGTTTTTATGACTAGAAACTTGATTTCTATTGGCCCACCTCCCTTGTTTTTAAAATAGGTTTGGTTATTTTTCGGCCATTTCAGATGTTCCACATGGATTTTAAAAGCCTTTTTCCTGAAGAATTATTGTATTTTAATTTTAGTTGAAGTTGTATTTAATTTATATTATTTACAGAGCAATTGACACCTTTATGAGACTGTTTTAATCCATGAACATGGTATATTTCCCCATTTATTTAGGAGTTATATTTTTCAATTATGTTTTATAATTTTCTCCATAGAATTTTCTCCATTACAGTTTTTTTTGTCTATTGCTAGATACTTAATAGTTTTTGTTGCTGTAGTGAATTAGACATTTTCTTTTTCCTATTATTAGTATTATTTCTGTTTTTCAGCTATAGTGTAAGCTTCAAGAAAGTAGGTATTTTTCTCTCTTCTAGTCAGTGCTGTATTCTAGTACCTAGAATAGGACCTGATACATAGTGTGCTCTCAAAATGTATTGAATAAACTAATATTACATTTTCTAATGGACTATTTGTGCTTTATAATATAATAATAATAATAATGATAATAATAATAATATAGTGACTTTTGTGCCAACTTGGATGAAGTTGCATTATAGCTATAATACTTTACCCATTGATTTTCTTTAACTTTATATGGAGAAAATGAAAATATGTAAAGAAAACCAGCTTTTAAAAATTATTTATTAAAATTTAAGTATTTAGTATTTATTAGAGATTTCCTCATATATAGTTATATATATTTATACATATATTATAACTTAAAATATTCGTATGTATAAATCACTTTTAGAATTAGATAATACTGTAGTAGATTTCAAAAAAAAAACCTTTTCAGTGCTATGAAAATTTCTTAAATTATGCCATATTTTGTTAAAACAAAAAATTTCTGACTTTAAACTTTTCATTGTATTAAAATGACTAAATAAAATGAACATTAGAGAGGGATAACTTATTTTGGCACATTAACTCTGTCCTCTGTATATCATAAACATTTTGATTGGTTTTATAGCAAATCTAATCTATAATTTCTATTCTTTGTTTGGAAGCTATCAGATTATTTTCATCCTACTTTCTGGCTATTCATACAAACAAAATTTTAAAAGTAGCTGTTTCCATCTTTTTGTTTCTTCTAATTTTATTTATTGTTTTTGCCTTATGGTATCTCTAATATCTGGATCCATACACTCCACTTTGGTCATAATTACCTCCAGTTGGATTGAACACTGGGAGTCCAGTCCCTATTTGTTTTTTTCTGTTAGGACTTGGGCATCACTCACAAGGAACACGATGTGAATAATACCCCAGTAGTTGAGGAACACAGACCTTCACTGATCCTAAGAGAAAGCAATTTCGACACTTTTGCAATTTCTTCTGGACTTTGCCTCCATATATACAAAGAATAAGTTTATATGTCTATTTTTTGATTTTTCAGACTTAATTATTATTTAATATCCTTATGGAAGATGAGGATTAAACTCAGACAAAATTTGCCCTATTTAAATATATCACAAAATTTGACTTATTCAATATTTAGAGATTATGTTACTTTCATTAGTAATTATTGTTCAGAACTTAGTCACATAGAAATTGATCACATTATCATTCTTATACAGGTTTTAATTTATCTTAGAGGCAACAATAGCCTCACTTTTGGGGGAAAATTCTGGGTGTTTATCACTGATCACTATCTCTTGCAAATTCTCTAAAAAAGACTATAAAATTCTCCTCAATAGGCCAAAACACCTGGAAATTTATCATGCCTTTTCCTTTGCCTTCTGACAATGTTCATCTTTCTGTTTACTAGGTTGTTGGTTGTTCTCCCAACTTGCTGCATAAATGTTTCCCAGGAAATTCTTTTCATCATTTTCCTAGGAATTCCTTTTGATTCTCTTGAATTTTAAATCCCCTGTCTCTACAATCCCATGTCTTTTTTCATAGTGAACTTCTTTGTTTCAGTGGAAACTCTGCAAAGTGTCCCATGCTGAAGGAATTGGGGAAAATTTCTCAGAGGAAGTAAAAATTGAATTGGATTTGAAGAAGGTGTAGGAATTTTCCAGAAAATACTCTTCCATCAGAGAAAATAGCATGTATAATGACTCAAGGATTAAAGAATTTATAGGTGGATCAGTGAGAAAGTCAATGGGGTTACTAAGTGTAAGGATTTGGGGAAGTAGAAGTTGATGTGTGTGGCCAAATTTTGAAGAACCTTATGTGACATGCTAAAGATTTTGAAACATTTTCTTAAAGATAATAGTGATATGAAGAAGTTTTTAAAAGAAGAGGCATGATTATATAATAAATCCTTTTTTTAAAAAAAGATTTTATTTATTTATTTGACAGAGAGAGACACAGCGAGAGAGAGAGAACACAAGCAGGTGGAGAGGGGGAGGGAGAAGCAGGCTTCCCGCTGAGCAGGGAGCCCGATGTGGGGCTTGATCCCAGGACCCTGGGACCATGACCTGAGCTGAAGGCAGACGGTTAACGACTGAGCCACCCAGGCGCCCATAATAAAACCTTTCTAATAAAGGGAATTCTGGGAGTATTTGGGAGCAGAGTGGAAGCAGGTTTGGACAGGAACAGCAGTTAGGAGACTATTGAATCAGTCTCATTGAGAGATGATGAAGCAATTTTAAGTAAATATGGACTCCAGAAGGTCAATTAGTTTTGAGAGGAATTTTAGAGATAGAATTGAAAGGATATGCCAGTTCATGAAAGATTTGGGGGAAAAGGTGTCTTTAGAGGAAGACTGCTGGTCTGGTAAGGATTATATGAGGAGGAATAGACTAACGATGGAAAAGAAGAAAATAGTTTAATATGTACATTTTAAGACCATGACAAAGCATTGAGGTGGATATACCTGGTACCCAAATGAAATATGAAAAGACTATTATTATCATTGTGTTGTGACCATATAGGATTATGAGATTAGTTGGTTGGATTTATCAGCTGATTTGTTGGAGAACTTATCAGCATCACCTAGAGAATATTTTCCAAAATAACCCCCCTTTTCCTTTTCTGGAGATTCTGATATATTTTCTCCTAGGTGAAATTCAAGTATAAGGAATTTTATTCTTATGATTTAGTTTCTAACTCTCTTTTTAGTAGGAGAAAATTATCTTGGATGTGTGTTGTTTTGTAATGAGCTTTAGATTTTGTTTCTGATCTTTGTATATTTGTCATTCTCTTGGAATAGACATAGAAGCAGTTGTTCCAGAAAAGGGATATGCTCTTCAAATTCAAATTTCTATTTTTTTTTTCAGGCCAAAATTATCACTCTATGACTTGAATGATAGATTATCTATATGAAATGGATTTGACCTGACTAAAGCCATTAAAGATATTTTTGAAGAAAAAATAAGCTTGATTCTTTTCATTTATCTAAACCTAAAACCTCCATTTAGATTTTAAATTGCTCTCAATTACTTGCTAATGTATTCTTGCAGTTAAATTATATATACTTACATTGTCATATTCTGAGGATTACTAAGTTTTGATAAGTCACACTGACATAGGCAAATGTTAACCTTATTTTATTTGTAGAAAATGGCAACCTAGATTTCAAATGAATTTTTCAAGTGAGTAAATGACAGTTTGGAATAAAACTTTAAATTTTTACATCTGCCTTATCATCTGAAAAATACCTTTGTAAGCAAATAGGATTTTCCCCCAAACACCTAAAATCTGCCTGTATTTTCCTAGGGCTCACACACAGATAGTGAACTGAATGAAAGCAGTCTTTTTCACTAGCTATGTTTTTCTAGGGTGTTGTCTTATTTGAGTAGTTTTCAGGGTTAACCATTTAACCATGTCACCTTTCTTGGAAGCGTTTATGTAAAAGTTTCCACAATACAAAAAGTGACAGCATGAATTGACTTGATTTGGTGAGAAGGAAACGAGCCAACGGTGTTCTCATGGAGAGTTCCGTAAAGTTGTTTTAATTCTTCTGCTCATATCACAAAACAAACCAGAGCAAAATACCATCTGATTTCTCAAGGTTAGTGTCTTCTAGAAACTATATTAGGATCTTCTCATTGACTGGCTTTACAACTTTTATGTTTGAACATAATTATTCCTTTCAAAAAAGAATATATTTACTGATCATTGTCAAAATGCAATTATGTTATTCCTGTGGCTTATTCAATATTTTAACAAATATTTACTGAGCAGTTACTCTGTACTGGGTAAGTCATTATTTTGTTAGAGTACATAAAAGTACCTGTTGCTTTGGTAATTTAGGAGGATCATACTACTTGCTTTCAAGATGTCTGTAAGACTTTATCTTTCTGATAAGGGCATGATGGAATTGCTGACTACATAATAATTATTTCTATTTTTAGTTTCTAGGTTGAATGATATAGAAATCTGGAGCACACAAAATCAAACTTTTATATATGTAATGTATGAAATTTATATGTAATATGCATTGTATTTTATATATATAAATCATGCATATATTACTTAGTATCTGGTATTTGCCTTGGTGAAGCCTATACTTATTAAATAGTAAATTGCCAGATTATTTCTAACTTAATCCCAGTTTATATTATATACATAATGTATTATTCTAGTCATACTATTTGTCCCCATTTTCCCCTTCCCTTTCAATAAGAGAACACTATAAAAACTGTTTCAATGAGGAAAAGTCATTTCTTCTCTGAGCATTCTTGCTTGTAATGCCTTCATCAAGAGTATTTGCTTTGCAAATATCCCTTTGCTAGAAATCAGTTATGACAATATAAATGATAATAATAACTGTTGTGATTTATTAAATACTTAATATATGCTGGGCACCATGTAAAAACTGCATATATCATCTCAAACAAATAAGCAAAAGCCCAGGGTGACTCCATTATTTTTAGGTACATCATCTTTGGACCCTTATTTTCTCTTGGCAATCAGTTGTTGGTTATTGTTTGACATTATATTTCAAGGCTTTTTTAGATTTTTTTCCTTTTGTTCTATGTTAAGTGGGAAATTAAAGACAAACAAACAAAATTCCTTAATAGTATCCTTTATTATTCCTTAGATGAGAATCACATGCAAGTCCACAGAGCATCTTTATATATGCAAATCAATTTAATGTTTTCCTCCTCTATAATGTAACAGTGGGCTAAACAGTGATGGTTCCTCTTCTCACTTGGCCATACAGTGACTGTACTACTGATGTGCCTTCCTCTTCTCACTCTTGCTCTTTTGAGAGGCTTGGCTAGTTTCAGGGGCACTGTTATTGGATTCAGCATTGCATCTAGACTTGGGGGTCCTTTCTTCATTCCTTGTTTGAAAAAGGATGTTTGAATGGCTTTGTCTCTCCTAATTATGTGAAAAAAGAAACAGGGCTAACAGTTCTATGAAAACCTCAATCTGTGTTTGAATTAATGTCATGATAAATACATGTAACCAAGACCAGTATTGACATTACCTTCTAGTTTTGGGGCCTAATAAAAATTTTAATCTTTCTCAGAAAATATGGAATTGCCATGTCAATAAATCTTGTCAGATTCCTAAACAAGAAGTCAATATTTATTAAATAGACACAAGAATGGAACTTAGTCTTCTGTATGTTCACTATAAAACCTAACATACTGATGGTACTCAGCCAATATAAATGTTATTCATTAAATGTTCTTAACTAGGCAAAACAGATTATGTAGGAACATTAATAATTACTAAATATGACTGGAATTCATTTCAGTTTATCATGGAATTCTATATCCTCCAAGGAACTATCAGTATCTACATTGTACAAAAATTCAATATTTTCCAATAGTTTTCCTTCAATAAAATGAGTTGTAGTCTTCTCTGGATGATGTAAACTAAGGATGACCCCCCCCATTCACAGTTAATCCTGTGTTTGTGTGTATGTGTGTGTGTGTTTGACAAAATATTTAAATTGAAGGAAATTAAAATGAAAGTTTCAATTAGGTATCAAGTTATAATAGATGTGGAAGGAAGTGAGGTGAAACAATTTGTGATATTGAAAGGAAATGTCTCATGACCCTTGAACTACTTTACTCAAAGTCACCTGTGAGTGAATGGAGGAGAAAGAATGGATTTTTTAATAGATAGCTGATGCCTTGTTTTAAGTCCCTGGAGAATGAGATGAATTCTAACTCCTAACTTTTATTTTTTATTTTATTTTTTAAGATTTTATTTATTTATTTGACAGAGACACAGCGAGAGGGGGAGTGGGAGTGGGGAGTGATAGAGGGAGAAGCAGGCTTCCAGCTGAGCTGGGAGCCCGATGTGGGGCTCGATCCCTGGACCCTGGGATCATGACCTGAGCCGAAGGCAGACACTTAACAACTGAGCCAACCAGGCGCCCCTCTAACTCTTAACTTTTAGAAGAGTATCTTTCCAAAAGCCTAAACGGTGAGCTGAAGATGTTACTCTGATAACCGTTGTGCTGGGGTTTGACTCTGCTGGAAACCTGAAAAGATGAGGTTGGGATGGCAAACTGCTTTAAGAGTTAAGCCTGGAGAGTGCTGCTTGTTGGGATCAGCCCCTACTTTGAGAGTTTGTCCAGTCAAGACATACAGGAATGCTCCTATGGAGCTGACATGGGTCTTGCAGGAGAGCAGGTATACAGTCATCTGGGTTTTTATCCAGGTCTCCTGGAGTGGTAGGAGGACTCCTGTGGCCAGAAAAAGCTGGGAGGTGACTGTGTAGAGACTGAGGAAGGAATAGTACATGACCCCTGACCACATGCCTGGTTGCAGTTTACATAAGAAAGAGGGGTCCTGCAAGACACTTCAGGCAAGCTTCCGAAAGCACCACATGACACAGAAAGGTTAAAGTCCTCCAGCTTTGGGGAGTGCAAAGCCAGCCTAAGGTGGTATTAGTTCCTCCTTCCACTTGCTACCAGAGAGGGACTGCAAAAGTATTGTCCAGCTGGGAATGTAGACTGGGGGAAAAAAAAAAAAAAGGAAAGGACCATCCCCTTCTGTACTTCTGGCTCTGAAACAGAACAGAGCCAGGGAAGGGGAGATCTTGATTAAAACCTTGAACTGACCTTCTATTTACTGAATTGAGACCCACTGAGATTGTTTGCAACTGTAGAACTGTCCATTGCTTAAGAATGAGCTGAAGACTCCAAGCGTCTGCTATAGTTTCATCTGGGGACAGACAATATTACTTCCACTGAATACATTTTGAAAGGGAAGAAAAAGGAATAGCTAAAGCAAGCCTGGCAAAATCTTGATAACCATTGAATATGGGTGGTGAGTATATGGGTGTTCATTATACTTCTCTCTCTGCTTTATATGTGTTTGAAAATTTTAAGAAAATATTTTTAAAAGTAAAGGACCAATAGAAAAAAAAGACTGCATTTTTATTACCACTTGTGCTTTTTTAATACATGGGTATAATTATATGTGTATATATTTTTGTGCTTATTTAAAACCGATTTTTAAGTTAAACTTGAAATAGAATCAAAGTAACTTTCTGCTAGGCTTTTGCTATCGAATGTCAAAAAAATGAGAAGTGAGAGTTATATTTTTATTAGAATCATCAGGCTTTGTTTTACCAAAATTTTGGTTGGACACTATTTTTTTTTTTTAGACTCTATGAACCATTGCCAGTATACATAATTAATTCACAAACGTGTTGAGAATCTATTTTTGAAAGACACTTAGTTGTTTCTATTGCAAAACAAACTTTGAATAAGGTATGGATTTGGAGAAGCAGAATGTGATAAACAAAATGGGCTGGTAACATAGAAGGAAAGACTAATCCAGATTGGGTTATCCTTCTTAGGAAAGGTGGCATTTTAGTTTCACCGTGGAAGATGGATGGTTTCTCCAAAGGCTTAAATGGGCTAGAGTATATGACATTACAGAGAAAAACAGTCAGGCACATCATACAAATGAAAGCACTGTACAAAAATGCTGAGATAGAAATAGGCAAAGATATGTTTGGGAAATGATCTATCTGGCCTGATTGGAGTTCAGAGATTTAGTGAGAGGAATATGGCTGGAAACTAAGTGGGAGTAAATTTCCGTGGGATTTTATGCCTTGATACGAAATTTAGACTTTTGTTTTAAAGATACTGAGGAACATAGAAGTTGATTTGAACATGGGAATAATATTGTCCAAGTCTGTTTGGTTGCCATAGCAGAATAGCTTAGACTGGATGGCTTTTAAACAACAGAAATTTATCTCTCATAGTTCTGGAGGCTGGAAGTCCAAGATCAGGGTGCCAGCAGATTTGGTGTCTGGTGAGAACCCCCTTGCTGTTTCATAGCTGGCCATCTTCTTACTGTGTCCTCAAATGGTGGCAGGCACCATGGAGCTGTCTGGGCCTACATTATAAGGGCACCAGTCCCATTGATGAGGGTTACACCCTCCTGACCTAATCCTCCCCAAAGGCCCTACCTCTAAATACCATCACACTGGGGATTAGGTTTTAACATATGAATTTGGGGAGGAGGACGTAATCAGCCAGTAGCAGATCTATTCAATGCAAAACATTCTTGATATTTAATTAAACCTCAGGGTGAAGTGTATTAGAAAGGAGAGAAATTTCATAAAGAGAGTTAAGGCTTATAATATATCTCAACTGAGAAGTACTGAATGTGGGTGTGGGTAAATGGACTAAATGGATAAGATAGAAGAAACATATGAATCACACTATCTTTGTAGATTTTGGAGTGAAATGATTGGAATCAGGCATTATTTAGAAAGAACAGCTCCTTTAAAAATGATCATCTGCTTTTTGGGTGGAATAATTTCTACTTAGCTTGATGGCTGAAAGATGTATAAAAACACTTCAGTATCACTATAAGGAAATTAATTTTAACAAGATTAACAAATTGAAGTTTCTGTTGAACCACATAGACTATTTTTTATTTTTCATAACAGTATCTTTGAAATGACTTTGTGATCTAGAGAGAAGGAAAGATCCACATTAAATTGTTTCATTTCATTTAGAAGCACAGCTAAGATGGCATTTTTTATTTAGTCCTGCTTCCTGAATGAAAATAAACGTTGAGGTAATTACTGGGTGAAGTGTAGGTGTACATTGGCTGATAGACGTCATATTACACTTGGTAAGCAAATAATCAGATAGAAAATAGACTACGTAGGAATAAATTATAAAAATGGGTAGAATTATATATTTATGCAGCAACAATTTTATTAAGCTATCTTGATAATATTGATAGGGATTACTAAGCTATTTGAAGATGAAACATCTCCCTGGGGGGCGCGGAAAACACATACCAACAAAGATTTTGGATAATGCAACCTTTCTCTAACAGTTTCCTTTTAATTGGAGGTAAGCTTAGTAAAGATTGATTAGCTCTGGGAATGCTTGATATTGATACTTTACTTCAGGGCTACACATCATGTATTTTGTGGAATATGTATGAATAATAATTGATGACCTAGAAAGAAAATTTATTTTAATTTATATTTTTCTTTTAAATATACATTTGTTAATAATCCTGTAGGGCTTTTCATTTTCTTTTCATGTATTCATTTGCTGCTAATCTCTTGGCTGTGATGATATACTCCTTTTCCCCCAACATTTTCAAGGCAATCCAATTCCAGTGTCATTCAGAATGAGGCTCAGTGAAATTTGGCATCGGGGACTTTTTGATTATTATGAGTAAACTGGTATAGAAGGATACTATGAAATATGAATTGGAAGGATAGAAAATCAGTCAGGGGGATCAATAAGGTGGTTTTGTAACATCCAGGCAAGAGACATTCTTTAAATGTTTGGTAGAGGGGCACCTGGGTGGCTCAGTCAGTTAAGGTTCAGGTCATGATCTCAGGGTCCTGGAATTGAGCCCCACATTGAGCTCCACGTTGAGCCCTGTGTTGGGCTCCATGCTAAGCAGGACGTCTACTTGTCCCTCTCCCTCTCCCTCTGCCCCAACTTTTGCTCTCTCTCTCTTTCTCCCTCTCAAATAAGTAAATAAAATCTTTATAAATAAATAATTTAAAAAATAAATGTTTGGTAGAATTTACCTGTGAAGCCATCTAGCTCTGGAATTTTGTTTGTTAAGAGTTTTTTGATTACTGATTCAACTTCATATGTCTTCTGAGGCAAGGGAAACAAAAGCAAAAATAAACTATTAGGAGTACGTCAAAATAAAAAGTTTCTGCACAGCAAGGAAACAATCAACAAAACTAAAAGACAACCTATGGAATGGGAGAAGATATTTGCAAATCAAATATCTGATAAAGGGTTAGGATCCAAAATATATAAAGAATTTATACAACTCAACACCCAAAAAACTAATAATTCAATTTAAAAATGGGCAGAAGACATGAACAGACATTTCTCAAAAGAAGACATACAGACGGCCAACAGATACCAGCATCACTGATAGGAAAATGTAAATCAAAACTACAGTGAGATATCACCTCACACCTGTCAGGTTAGCTAAAATAAAAAAACACAAGAAACAACAAATGTTGGCAAGGACGTGGAGAAAAAGGAGTCCTTGTGCATTGTTGGTGAGAATGAAAACTGGTACAGTATGGAGGTTCCTCAAAAAATTAAAAATATAACTACCCTATGATCCAGTAATTCCACTATTTGGTATCTATCCCAAAGAATAAAAAACACTAATTCAAAAGGAAATATACACCCCTATGTTTATTACAACATTATTTGCAATGGCCAAATTATGGAAGCAGTCCAAGTGTCTATTGACAGATGAACAGATAAAAGTGACACACACACACACACACTGGAATATTATTCAGCCATAAAAAAGAAAGAACTCTTGCCATTTGCAACAACATGGATGGAGCTAGAGAGTACAATGCTAAGCGACATAAGTCAGTCAGAGGAAGACCAAATAACATGATTTCACTCCTGTGGAATTTAGGAAACAAAACAAACAAAGGGTAAAAAAAAAAGAGAGAGAGACAAACCAAGAAGCAAACTCTTAATTAAAGAGAACTGTTGGTTACCAGAGGGGAGGTGGATGGGCAGATGGATGAAATAGGTGTTGGGAATTTCACTATATTGTACACCTGAAACTAATATAAAACTGTATGTTAACTATACTGGAATTAAAATAAAAAAACTTTATAAATAAATAAAAATACATATTTTAAAAAGTCTTAAATGCAGAAACAAAAGTAAAAAATCAATGCATTTTTTAGTTTCTTCCTTATTTTAACTTTTATTCAGATTGCAGACTTGAATAGGTATTTTAACATTTTTAATGATTCTGGCACAAAATGATCAATATCATTTCTTTCACAATTGCTAATTATAAAATGATGGCAAGGAATAATATGTACACAGAGAATTTGAACTATTCTACTATTTCAGTATCAAAATATTTCATTTGGATAGATACCCAATAGTGGAAATCAATCAATGTGATAAATCACATCAATAAGAGAAAGGATAAAAACCATATGATCATTTCAACAGATGCAGAAAAAACATTTAACAAAGTACAGATCCATTCATGATAAAAACCCTCAACAAAGTAGGTTTAGAGGAAACATACCACAATATAATAAAGGCCACTGATGAAAGATACAGAGCCAACATCATACTCAATGGCAAAAAATTGAGAGCTTTCCCCCTAACATCAGGAACAAGACAAGGATGTCCACTCATACCACTTTTATTCAACATAGTACATAGTCCTAGTCAGAGCAATTGGACAAGAAAAAGGAATAAAATTCATAGAGGAAAAAATAAAACTTTCACTGTTTACAGATGACATGATACTTTATATAGAAAACAGTGAAGACTTCACCAAAAAACTACTAGAACTGATAAGTAAATTCAGTAAGGTTGCAGGATACAAAGTCAATATACAGAAATCTGCTGCATTTCTATACACCAATAATGGAGCAACAGAAAGAGAAATTAAGAAAGCAGTCCCATTTACAATTGGATGAAAAACAGTAAGATACCTAGGAATAAACCTAACCAAAGAAGTGAAAGATCTGTACTCAGTAAACTATAAAACATTGACAAAAGAAATTGAAGATGACACAAATGGAAAGATACTCCATGCTCATGAATTGGGAGAACAAATATTGTTAAAATGTTCATACTACCCAAAGCAATCTACAGATTTAATGCAATGCATATCAAAATAACAGCATTTTTCACAGAATTAGAACAAATAATCCTAAAATTTGTATGGAACCACAAAAGACCCCGAACAGCCAAAACAATCTTGAAAAAGAGAAACAAATCTGGAGGTATCACAATACATTTCAAGTTATACCACAAAGCTGTAGTAATCAAAACAGTATGGCACTGCCACAAAAAGAGACACATAGATCAATAGAATAGAATGGAAAGCCCAGAAACAAACCCATGATTACATGGTCAATTAATCTTTGACAAAAGAGGCAAGAATATGCAATGGGAAAAAGACAGTCTCTTCAACAAATGGCATTTGGAAAACTGGACAGCTACATGCAAAAGAATGAAATGGGACCAATTCCTTACACTGGACACAAAAATAAAATCAAAACAGACTAAAGACCTTGAGACCTGAAACCATTAAAATCCTAGAAGAGAGCACAGGCAGTAATTTCTCTAACATCAGGTATAGCAACATTAAAGACTTTTTTAAAAGATAAGTTTTGGAAAAAGTAGAAGCATTTAATTTTTAAAATAACTTCTCCATATTGGATTTTTATTTATTATTATTTTTTTAAGATTTTATTTATGTATTTTGAGAGAGCGCGAGAGAGTGAGAGAGAGAGAGAGAGAGAGAGCATGAGGGGGGGAGGGGCAGAGGGAGAAGCAGTCTCCCCGCTGAGCAGGAAACCCACAACAACCCTGGGATCATGACCTGAGCAAAGGCTGACACTTAACCGACTGAGCCACCCAGGCGCCCTGGAATTTTATTTTATTTTATTTATTTATTTATTTATTTTTTAAGAGATTTTATTTATTTATTTGACAGAGAGAGAGAGATAGTGAGAGCAGGAACACAAGCAGGGGGAGTGGGAGAGAGAGAAGCAGGCTTCCCGCCGAGCAGGGAGCCCGATGCTGGGTTCGATCCCAGGACCCTGGGATCATGACCTGAGCCGAAGGCAGACGCTTAACGACTGAGCCACCCAGATGCCCCTGGAATTTTATTTTTAAATTAAGTAAGTATTAAGACTGACTTGTAAACGTTAAGCGTCTGCCTTCGGCTCAGGTCATGGTCCTGGGATCAAGCCCTGCATCGGGCTCCCTGCTCCGCGGGAAGCCTGCTTCTCCCTCTCCTGCTCCCTCTGCTCGTGTTCCCTCTCTCCCTGTGTCTCTCTCTGTCAAATAAATGAATAAAATCTTTAAAAAGAAAAAAAAAAAGACTAACTTGTAAAGCAGCCATAAGGTAAATGTATAAAGTATTTACTCATTCCTTTTGAGGGAGTAGATTCATGAATTGTTATTATGAAATAAAATGTAATGTGCTTTGTCCATTTCCCATATTTTCAATATTTTGAAAACTTGGAAATTTTAGGGGCACCTAAGTGGCTCAGTCGGTTAAGCATCTGCCTTTGGCTCAGGTCCTGATCTCAGGGTCTTGGGATCGAGCCCCACATCTGGCTCCCTGCTCTGTGGGGAGTCTGCTTCTTTCTCTCTCTCCCTCTCCTCCTCTCCCCTGACTCCCAGCTTGTGCTCTTTCACATCAATAAATAAAATCTTTAAAAAAAACTTGGAAATTTTAGATGATCATTTCATTAAATGGGGATTTTTTTCCCCTGCTAAAATGGAATATGGCATATAAGCATGGAACATGCCAACCACAAATATGAGAAAACATTTTGTTACCAGTAACTATGAGAATAATATGTGCCCTGTTTTTAGTTGTATCTGTCTGGAATTCATTTGCTTTCTGGTGAGAAATATACAGAGTGGTGTACCTGAGGTTATATGTTCATTTACAGTGAGCAATGGCCAAACGGAAGTGTTAATGTTTTGGTATCATTATTGCTAAGCATGGTTAAAGACATGGTATGATGTTAAATACCAATAAAGCAACTAGTCACATTTGTTATGCCATATCTTTTGTCAGTATATTTTCTAAATGATTTTTGGATTTTATGTATGTAATTCTGCTGCTTATTTAATAATGGCTACTGAACTTCATCTTCCTGTTCCTATTCTAGGCATTTTATAATCTCCTGTCTATAAAGAAGGAGGAGTAATCTATTTATAACTTAGATAAGCTCATGGCATGCCCATATTTAAAATACTTCAGTGATTTTCCATCACATTTAGAACAAAAATTCAAACCCCTTGCCATTTTAGTTTGTCGATAAAATAATCCACACTTGATCTTAGCCAAAAGGCTGAGAAGCGATGTAGATAAAATAATCCAGTAAAGAAATTGGTTTTATAGGAGATGAGAGGATAATTTATTACCTAATGCATTCATTCAACAGATTTTCGTGTTTATTATGTGTCAGGTGCTACCGTAGGTACTTGGGTAAACAAAAGATATAAAAATATCTGCCTGCACGGAGCTTGTTTTCTAGTAGTGCAAGACAGGCAATCAACATAGTTGTATCTAGCAAGTTAAAAGGTGATAACTGCTATAGAAAAAAAGGATGAAAAAAGGGTAGAGTGAGGGAATAGGGCGTATATGGCAATTTTTTTTTATTTTTTTTTAATTTTTTTTTTAAAGATTTTATTTATTTATTCATGAGAGACAGAGAGAGAGAGAGGCAGAGGGAGAAGCAGGCTCCCAAGGAGCAGAGAGCCCGATGCGGGACTCGATCCCAGGACCCTGGGATCATGACCTGAGCCGAAGGCAGACGCTTAACCATCTGAGCCACCCAGGCGCACTATGGCAATTTTTAAAAGGCTGTTCAGGATAGACCTCATGAAGAAGCTGTCATTTGAGCAAATATCTGAAAGAGATGAGAATTAGTCATGCTGTTATTTGGGGAAGGAACATTCCAGGTAGAGGGAATAGAGCGCCAACAATCTAAGGGGAAGACAGAACTGTCATATTTGAGGAACACTGATTTGCCTAATAGGGGAGAGGAGGAGGGTTTTGAGCAAAGGAGTGGTATTATCTGACTTAAGTGTTAACTTGTCTCTTTGCCGTAAGGCAGAGGGGAAGAATGGTAGAAGCAAAGAGACCAGTGAAAGGGGAATAGGTCGAAAGAAGATAGCTTGAAATAAGGAGGTAGTGGTGGAGGGGGTAAGAAGTAGTTTAATTCTGGGTTTGTCTTATAGGTAGAGAAAACAGGATATTCTAACAAATTGGATGTGGGATGTTGGCTGGGTAGCTAAATGACAGAGAGTGGGGGGAATATCAAGGATGCCCAGGTTTTTGGATGGATACATGGAGTTTCAGGTTTGAGAGGGAAGATTAGATACTTGGTTTTGTATTTGTCAAGTCAGGGATGTCTACTACGTATCAAGTAAAATTGTTAATAGTTAGATATATTGATCTCAAGTTCAAAAAGAACTCTAGGCCTGAGGTATAAATGTTGGAGTCACAAGACTGGAGAAATAAACCCTGGAAGTGAGTGTGGATAAAAAAGAAAGTAGATCTGAGTACTATATTGTGGGGTACTCCAATCTTAAGAAGAACAGAATCTGTGTGTTTGTAGGGAGGTGACAGGATCCCCTTCATAGCTGTTTGTTTATATATTGCTTGCTTAACACTCCCACTGAAGTGACAGAGAGGTTTCTTGTCTGTCTAGAATATTCTTGGCACAGAATAGTTGCTCAATAAATATTTGTTAAATAAACAACAGCCAAATAAATGAGAATGTTACCGATTTATGAAAACAATTTTGATGTTTTTCATGCAGAATTGAAAGCTGAATCCATATCTATTTGAGATCTCATATTGAGAAGCATAGACCTCCCTTACTGGCACCAGACTGACTGCTTAGGCATTAAGTCCTGGTCTTGGTATTTGACTTATTTCCCCCTTACCAGATAATATAGGTTGACTTTTTTTTTTTTTATAGTTTTGCTGAAAGCAAAAATAAAACTCTCAACCATTTGTCACCTAAAAAGGTGACCCACATACATATATTCTTCAGACTGGCCAAAGGTAGACTCCAAGTTATAATCCTGTGAATTGGCCTACTCAGTCATTCTCTCTTGTCTCTGTACTATTATCATGGTACAGGTTAGGTATTTGACCCAATGAAGCAAAATGAGAGACTGATTCCTGGTTGGTGAGGTCACATACAGATTTAGTTTTTGAACTGCTGATTCTAACCAGTTTCTTTATGAGGACAATTTTAATAATTTCCACAGAACTGAAAGATTCCCCTCCCCACCCCACCCCCCTTGGCCCTTATAGTCATTGGCAAGGGAGTTACAAGAGTAAAAGATGTCAAGTTCTTGACTAGACTTCAGGCTACAGTGAATGCCTAGATTTTGTGGTACCATCATGATTCTGTCAGTCTCATAGTGGGAGATGACAAAAATTTTCTGCTAAAGGCACTTCCTAATTAGTTCTTATAAGTTGGGAATCAGTTTCTCTGTTTATTGGGATGGTAGGCCAACCTGTGGATGCAGACTGGCAATGCCATGCTGGTGTGTCTGTGTGCTTTACAAATATATATCTGTGTGACATGTAGGGCACAGGCCTATGAGTGCAGATTTGTGTCAAGGAAGATATTCTTTCTGTCTTTCCTGTTTGGTTTTATTCTATAATTTGTGTTTTTCTAAGTTCATTTTACTAGGATCACAAGCCATTTCTTCATAATTAGGTGGTTGGCAAAGAATAGAGAGACCTACCTAATGAAAAATTATCTTTTATTAGAAAAGCAATATATGTTCATTTAAATGTTTTATTTATTTATTTATAAAGATTTTATTTATTTATTTGACAGAAAGAGACACAGTGAGAGAGGGAACACAAGCAGGGGCGTGGGAGAGGGAGAAGCAAGCTTCCTGTTGAGCAGGGAGCCCGATGCTGGGCTCGATCCCAGGACCCTGGGATCATGACCTGAGCTGAAGACAGACACTTAACAACTGAGCTACCCAGGTGCCCCCACTTAAATGTTTTAAATAGTACACGAAGTGTACAAATTTGAAATTGTTGCACTGTTCACAGCTTGGATACTACCCTTCTAGACTTTATTTATTTATATATAAATGTTTATATGCATATACTTAAAAAACATAAATGCAATGTAACTATGAATATCATTTGCTTCTTGTGTTTTTTCACTTAACAAAAGTTCAAGGCACTGGGGTGCGTGGGTGGCTTCAGTTGAATATCTGCCTTCTGCTAAGGTCATGATCTCAGGGTCCTGGGATCCACATGCATATGACTCTCTGCTAAGCAGGGAGTCTGCTTCTCCCTCTCCTCCTGTGCACGCACTCCCTCTCTCTCTCAAATAAATAAATAAAATATTAAAAAACAAAAAGACAAAAAAACTCCAAAACTACAAGGCATTGTTCTATGCCTGTATATGTGAATTAGACACATTCTTTTCAATAGCTATCTAATATCCCCATTATACAAATAATTATTTACTAAGTCCCACATTTTTAGGTATTTAGGTTATTTCTGTTATTTTAAAAATTACAAATAATATTTTAATAAACATCTTTGTATTTACACATTTGCACACATGTACAAGTATGTTTGAACAATGAATTCCTAAGTTAGATTATTTGATGTTTTGATGGAAGAGTATAAAGCACAGAAAATGAGATTTAATTGAAATTTATTGTGGAAAATATCATCCTGAGGCACTGAGTGTAACATGCAGTGGGTATTTTTGCCTGCCTTTTCCTCACCTTTTGCTATCTTATATGGCAGGACCTTAGGGCGTTTACTTTCCAGAGCTCTGCTTTCATAGTAGTAGCTGGCTTTAAATATACTCATGGTTTTTTGTTTGTTTGTTTTTCTTTTCTTTTCTTTTTTTTGGTCTAGAAAGCCATGAACGTATACATTGACCTCTGTTGTCCTAGATTGAGGGCCATGTGTTTATGCTCTGTTACATATCTCAGGCATTACCTGTCTTATTTATTGTTGTATTCCCAACATGTGTCTAGCAAAGTATAGGCGGTCGCTGAATATCTGTTACTCAATCGAAAGATATAGCAAAACTGGAAAATTTCCGTATGTTGTATCTAAATATTTTGTTCACAGTGAAACAAGAATTCTAGAGGCAAGAGAAGTCTAAGTTTTTCCTAGCTAAGATATAGAGCAAGAAGAAAATTTAATAAATACCTAAGGACTTAATTAACAATAGAACAATGCTATTTATATGCATTATTGGTATATGATACTTCCTCTTTAGCTGACTTGATTCCAGCTTGAACTTTCAAACCAGTAAAGATTCGCTTTAAAGTCTGTGGTCCCATTATGTCTTGTGGTCACCTGTATCCCAAGGCTGCTTATCTTGTCTATGAGAATAGTGCCCGTTGAGTTACATATGGATGGACTGGGTAGAGATGATGAACATTTTGCTACAGTTATTCTATTTCTTGTGTCACTGTACAATGCTGATAGCTGTGGTTATCAGCCATGATAGCAGGAGCCAAAACTCTTTTTTGCACCACTTACTTTAGATATTTCTGCCAAAAGTTGGCAGATAAAAATGTGGTTCAAGCATCATCACTTTTCTTTCTAAATGATGGCAACAAACAAACAAACACCCTTCTTACCCTCCAGAGATATGGAGAAGTTAGTATCCCCTTGTATTTGTTCTTCTTTTACCTATTCCCATTTAGGCACTCATGATAGTGTAAAAACTCTTTTCTATTCCTTTAACTTGTGCTAAAGCTGTGAGTAGTGGTTGTCATTGATAGCAATGAATTGTAAGCTTTTTGAGCATATGTTAAGTATACTTGGTATCGCAACACCTTTTTTTAAACAGAGGTGGGCTATTTCTTACTTTATATCTCTTCATGTCTGTGGGGAAATTATGTCTGGAGGCCATTTTAGAAATTTGCTTTAAACTGCATACGATCATTTCCATATAGTTTTTAACCATTTCATAAAATTTGGAATTGTAATATTCAAATATAATGATATAATTTTTCTCATCCCCACCTACACCATTAATCAATACAAAGTACACTAATTCTACCAGTTCTTTGGTATAAAAATTTTACACTTCTAAATTTTGAATTGTTATTTACACTTTGTTAGTATCCAGTAGAGAAAATGGAAAGTAGTTTATGTGTAGGTATAAAATAATGTTGCAGCATAAAATCTCACTGGGTGCTTCAATTATTTGTTTCTTTGCTTCTGTAAACCAAAGGTTAGCTTTAGCCCTAAAGGTTTAGCCCTTGTGTCCCTAAAATCTGCTTAAAACCTTTTCACAAACCTAGAGTCTCTTTACCAGTTAAAAAGTAGATTGTATATTTACAGCCTTTAGGGTCTCAGGAAATGATTCAAACTGCTCTTGGAAGTGATGCAGTGAGAAAGAAAATTCCCATAACGATTCTGGCATTAGATTTCTGACAGACTTTAGTTTACAGAAGGAATTGCAGATATGATTAAACAATTTCAAACGTTCTCAGACCCACAACCCATTGGGTAGATTTCAGAGCCAGTTATCATGTTGTCAAATATTTTAAAATCAAGGGAGAAATGGTGAAGCCATTCGACATTCTCTAGAGTTTGGATTAGCCATTAGTTTATCCATTAACAAACATTTCTTGAGCGTCTTTGATGTGTCAAGCATTATTCCAGAGGCTTGGGATACATGAGTGAACAAAGTAGACAAAAGCCCTTTCCTTCATAAAGTGTTTAGGCATCATATACCTTTATTTACACAAAATAGGCAAGTAATAAAATATGTTGGAAGTTGTTAAGTGCTTTGTGAAGAAAGGGAAAGTAGAGCAGGTTAAAGGGGGATGGAAATGCTGAGATGGGGGGAGGGATGATGGATAAAGAGGGCACTGCAATTTGGAATAGTGTGATCAGAACTGGGCTTATTACATTTGAGCAAAGGCTTGAAGGAAGTGAAAGAGGTAGCTGTACAGATTAGGGGCAGAACATTCTAACCACTAAGACAGTTCATGCAAAGGCACTGAAATGGGAGTTCTGGCATATCCAAGAAGCCAATGTGGCTGGAGTAGAGCGAGTGAGAGGAGAAGTTACTAAAATCGTGTTCAAAGTGGAAACAGATGAATGGGCCACTACAGGGACTTTGTCTTTTCCTGGGCATGAGATCAGGGACCATGACAAGGTTTTGAGCAAAGGAGTGACATGAGTATGTGTCCCTGGAGCTGCTGTTCTGAGAATAGACAGCAGGGGCTAGAATGCCATTCTAGTCAGGAATTAAGAACAGGGAAGAGCCAGGGAGAGCTGTTAGTGGCTTGGTCCAGGGCAGTAACAGTGACAGTGTGCCAAGTAGTTGAATTCTGGATATATCTTGAAAGTAGCATCTACTGAATTTCTTGATAGATGAGATAGGGGAGAGATGTGGTAGTAGGCTCTTGTGAGGCAGTATGAGCCAACTTGAGCTCACTGTGTCTGAGCTATGCAAATTAGAACTAATATTTACGATATTAAGGGGACCTCCTGAGTCTTAAGGCAGACTTAGACATATGGGCACTAAACTGTATGTCTGTATATGCTTAGACCATGGACAGTAATTCAGCTATTACAGTTTGTTTGACTGGGATTTCTTTTAAGGTGAATGTGGTCTTGATAGGAAATTTACTATAGGATAATCCAGGAGACAGAGCCACTTTTTTTTTCATTTTCTTTCTTTCTTTCTTTTTTGTTTATTTGGAATAAATATCACATTTTACTTTAAGTTGGATACTTACTGACTGAGAACAACCTTTGGTGACTTTGATTTTTGCTTCTAAGACATTTTGGTCTAAACCAATGCCCTTGAAATCTGTATATCCTCTTTAATTTTAATCCATTGAAATACTTGTTTAGCAAGTTCATTTTAGAGTCCAATTAATAGTGTCTTGTGGTTTTATAATATGAAGTCTGGTTGCTTGACTTTATGAAAAATGCTGATATATTTAACTTAACAGAAGGTGTTTTATTATAAGTAGTGGTAGTGATGCTTTTCAGCAACTGTGCTGTGTTAAATCCTATCTTGAATATTAAGTATTTAGTCCACGTATTGCAGCAATATACCCTGGTCCTGTAATCCTTTGCAGACAAATTGGGTGAAATGAATGTAGTACAAATCTGACCAGCCCTGGGGGTATTAATTATATTACACAATGAACTCAAGCTCAGATATGCATTTCCAAATTGCCCTTTTCATGGAAAGTGATTACTCAAGATTGGTAATCATATGAAATGCTGTAGTTCATTTGATTTGTTATATTATGAAAACTGATAAAAGAAAATAAGAAAATGGATTTTTGTTTTCCATGTTTCACGAGACATAACATAACACATTACTATCATTGAACTTTAAACCTTATTTTTATATGATTTAAAACTCTATTTACTAGTTTTAAAATTTTTTTAATTGGAGTTAAAGTCAGCATATAGTTAAATGCATGGATATTAACTTTATAGTTCAATAAACTTTGACAATTGTAGGAACCCAAATAACCATCACCCGACCACAGATCAGCACTGTCCAATAGAACTTTCTGTGGATGGTGATAATGTCCTATATCTGTGTTGCCAATGTAGTAGCCACTACTCACATGTGATTTTTGAGCATTTGAGATGTGGCTAGTCTGACTCAGGAACTGAATTTTTAATTTAATTTAATTTTAAGTATTTTAAATTTAATTCGTATGACCATAGGTACTAGTGGTTACAGTATGGGACAGTAGGGCCCTAGATAGTTCTCAACTGGGACTGTAGGAGAGAATTAAACCCTAAAGCTGATGGCATATACTATTTCTAATGAATTAACTTACCACTTGTGCATCTAGGTTGGTATTGTGCATCTCCTAATATTAGGAGAATTAGAACAATAGTCACTCAGATCATTTCTGTAAGACTTAATTCTTTCACAGCGCTCAGTTGAGAAAGACTGTCCTAGAAAGTTTCCCCATTTCCTTTTCCAGTCAATACCAGCCCCTAATTACAACCATAATTCTTTTATTTATCTCCATTAACTATTTTTGCCTATTTACAGACTTCATATAAATGGAAATATACAATGCATTTGCTTTTGTGACAGTCTTCTGTCATTCAATATAATGTTGTAAGTATCAATAGTATATTCCTCCTTATATTGCTACATATCATGTAATATATCCATAATGTCAACATAGCAAAATTTATTTATCCATTCTCCAGATGTGCCCATTTCATTTTTGTCAAATTCATTGTCATAAAATTTTTCATAGCATCTTCTTATTATCCTTTTAAAGTCTGTATTATCTATAATGATGTCTTTTGTTTCATTTTTTGATGTTGGTAATATACTTAATTGGTCTTGCTAGGACATTATCAATTTATTAAAGAAAAAACTTTGGTGTTCTTGATTTTCTCTATCTTTTTATATTTTACTTATTTCTGCTTTTATCTTTGTTATTCCTTCCTTTTGTTTACATTTAAAGTAAAATCCATTAAAACTAACTACTACTTTCTCCTACCCTTTCATTTACTATATAAATTCTTAGCTATGCTTTGAAATACCAATTCTTTCCATTTTTTTAATTGGTTCTTCAGATATTCATCAAACATTTGGCTACTCCATGGAAGGTACTAGGATAAGCAACAGTGAACAAGATAGACATAATCTTTGCCCTTTTGCATTCATAATTTTGTTGAGCAGGTGGAAATCAGAAAAGAAATTGCAAGGATGGTAGGTACCATGATGGAGAATTGCAGAAAAATCTGGGAGTTTACAACAGGGGACTTACATAGATTGGGAAAATCATCCTGAGGTAATGCAGCTTGAGATGAGCATGGCTAGGAGTTAGCTAAATGAAAGAGGAGGAGATAGGAGAGCACTACAGGCAGGAGGAACAGATGTACAAGACACTGGAGTGAGAAGGAGCATGGATGAGGAGTTAAGGAAGGCCAATATGGATGGAGTGTGGAAATGAGAAGGAGTGCAGCTTGGGATGAAGCTTGAGAAAGAGATGGGGCAAGATCACATGGTCTTACAGGCCATGTGGATAATTTTAGATTTATCTTAACTAAGGGTAATGGGAAATCACTGAAAACTTCTAAGCTGAGGAAACACATCTGGTTTGCATTTCACAAATCTCGTTCTGGTTACTGTGGATGTATGTTGAATGTAGACAGAAGGCAAATATTTATGAATAAAGGCTAAATGGGAAGCAATTGCAGGTGAGACATATTGTGATATGCATCAGAGTATATTCAGAATTCCTTGTGCCCCAGTAACTAGTTCCTGTTAAAATGGAACTCAAAGTGATGTAATATTATGATTTTTATAAAAGGCTTCCTTTGAGTTGACACTCTTTTTGAGCCAGATATACTAGGCAGTCTATTTCTTTCATCTTATAAATGTTGAATATAAAGTGCTCAAATTTGAGAATAACACTTTTATTCCATATTGTGACAAGTCAGACTGGGGTGACTGCAGAATGTAGGTCACCTATAAAATTTAACTTCCTAAGAAGACTTCTGAAATACAAAGTAAAAGAAAAATTCTGTTCTGTGTTGACAATCTCACTGAATTGCATAATTTTTCTGACAGCTTCACTTTTACATGGAATTTTTGAACATTTAAAATTGAAATGGAAAGTTTGTTGATCTCTCAAATCTTTAATAGTTTTTTCAAATAAGTTTTGAATGTGAGTTTAAGCATTAACTTATTTTTTTAAATTGACAAAATTCAATATTTATATCAGCACAAAATTCAGTTATTCATGCATATACCTTAGGTGTTGTATCTATTTCTTTCTTTCTCTCTCTCTCTCTGTCATCATCTGTTTATCTATATGCCATCTATTTTAAAAAATTGTCATAAAGTTTGTCCCTAATGTTTATTTAATAATTATGCTGGGAAGAAATAAGATTTCAGCAATATATTTACATTTTAAAAGTTGTTTTTAATTTTTTGTAACTTACTTTAACAATTTTTTAACTTTTTTTTTAAACAGAAAACCTATGAATACCATTTAAATGACTTTTTTCCTTTTTGATTTGAATGGGGGAATATCTAGCTCATCTTTATTTAGGACAAAATGGAAGTTAAGTAGATTAATTTCTCAGTGAGATTTATCATCTTCAATAGATTAAAGCACAAAATAAGTGGTCAATTTGGTCTAAGAATAAGCCAGTTAGCAGATTTTAATATTGTCAAGCTATCATTGACTACTCAGATTTTAAAAGATGAATAGCCTTATGATCTTTCCATTTTCTAGAGATTTTTAAAAATACATTTTAAAAGCTAGATATATTTTTAAAAGATCATGCCTACAATAAGTAAATTATGTAGAGATAGAACATCAAGAAAAAGTTGATGAACAAAAAGGCACATTCTAAGAGTTCAGGAGTAGAAAGAACAGAAGAGTTCTTTTTGGTTTGGTTTTAGTATAGGAAAAAAGGGAAATAGGTGTATTAAAATTATTTTCATAAGTCAGAGGAAGACAAATACCATATGATTTCACTCATATGTGGAATTTAAGAAACAAAACAGATGAACATAGGGGAAAGGAAAAAAATAGAGAGGGAAGCAAACCATGAGAGACTTTTAACTATAAAGAACAAACTGAGGGTTGCTAGAGGGGAGGTGGGCTGGGGGATGGGCTAAATGGGTGATGGGTATTAAGGAGGGCATTTGTGTTGAGCACTGTGTGCTATATGAAAGTAATGAATCACTAAATTTTACTCCTGAAACCAGTATTACACTACATATTAACTAACTAGAATTTAAATAAAAATTGAAGTCCAAAAAATTAGTAAAATCAATCTTCTCTCTCCATTATATATAAGAAATAATTGTTTATGGCAATATCTTTAAGTTGGTTTCTACCCTTTATGATTTTATAAACTTAATTTACTTTGTGTGGCATTCATCTAGCAAAGGTACATAAATATAAACATCAAAGTTTGACCTATTATGTGTATAGTCATACACCTGTTTGTGTCCTAAAAATATAAGGTTATATACCTGGGTTATTTTTTTAACTATACACAATCATGGAAACTAAACAGGAATTAATCAACACATTTCATAAAGGCCTGATACCTGGTAAACCTTGCCTTTGGCTATGCCAGTGAATCAATAACTATGGGTAAAGACTATAAATTCTATTGCCATCTAAGTACCATCTGATGGACTTTTTTCTAAGTGATACAACTGCATTTTCCCAGCAATTCACTTGAACAACAAAAGTAATTTTTAAAGAATTAAATAGTAAAAAATATTATGCAATTTAAAAAAAATAAATAAAATTATTTTTCAGGGGACGGTTTCCATCAGTTGAAGCAGTTAACATTGGCTTCCTTCTCCCTGGTCCCAAAGCAGTCTTTTCTTTCATTGGCTTCTGAGAATGTGTTTAGTCTTGGACTGTGTAGAGGTGATACATTCAGGCTACCACCAGTGCTGAGATGGCTGGGATCACCCAGGTGGTCCACCACCTGGAATTAGAAATAAGTAGTAATGAGAGTTTCCGAGTCTTAGTTATCTTTGATCTGTCATCTGGATGAGTGACGTATGTTTTGGACATTTCTCAAGCATCTGTAAAGTGCCCAGCATCCTCAAAGTTTTCAGTAGCATCCAGTTTGTTCCCTTAAGACTTCTTCCCTACGAGGATGCTCCTCCGAAATCGTGGTCACATCGTACACCTTGTGGTACAGGATCAGCCAAGTGCTTTTGCTGTGGTTGTGCTTCTGGATCTTTTCCAGGGTGTAGTACTTGACGGTCTGGTCCAACTGCCCAGCCATTTTGGAACGCAGCAAACCTCAGGCAGGGCAGACACCAGCTGAGCCTGGTGCAGCAGAGTGTGCATCTCATCTAGTTGGGCCCTGGACATTCCCGGCACCGTGGCCCCACACCCAGAGCCTCATTTTCTAGAGATTTTGCAGGTATTTTTAAAGAACAATTCAGAATACCAGAATATTGACAAGTTTCATTTCAGAAGAATTTTTTGAAGATCAAATATTAAGATATCAGTTGAAAATTATTTTATATTGCTTTCTAACATATTAAAGTTAACAATTAGTTTGCTTAATTATTAGTGATACATATAACATTTATTTTTGGCATATACTTTGGATTTTGCATAATCCTTAGTACAGAAACAAGCTACATCTTCTTTCTGTGACTATAATGTAGAACTGCATTCCTGGAGTGTTTGATTTTATTGATAATTTCTAGTTCAGTATTTCCTAAATGTCATTCTACCACAATACATTTTCACTAGTTCATAATACAGTGAGAAAAATAAGGATAATGTATATTTTGCATAAAACTGAATGTGTTTGATTTAAGAATTATCCTTTATTTTGAGATTATGCCCTTATTGTTATGAATTTCCATAGTCCTGTTATTTAGAAATTATGGTAATAATAAATGGTGGTTGGCATTGATTTATAAGATATACTTATTTGGCCAAATAAAATGTCTGCAACACTTGGTCAGACCTATAAATATTTAATTTTGGAATTTCACCAGTCCTTCAAACTTAGAGGATTAAGAACTACTCATTTAATTACTACATAGTTCTTCAAAATCCTAAGCAAAGGAAAAAAATTCTAAAAAGCTCACAGGAAATCTGTGTTCACATAGTGATAAAAACTTAATCTGTTTTGAAAATAAATATTCAATTCTGATTCTAGTAATTATGGATCCTTATTTTTATCTGTAAGTATCCTAAGGTAGAGTTGGTCCTCTGTACTGATGTAGCTTTTAAATAATTAATTAATTAATTAATTAATTTTTAGATTTTATTTATTTGAGAGAGAGAGAGTGAGAGAGAGAGTGCACGGGGCGGGGGTCAGAGGGAGAAACAGACTCCCGGCTGAGTGGGGAGCCCAATGAGCTCCATCCCAGGACCCTGGGATCATGACCCGAGCTGAAGGCAGAAGCCTAGCCTAACCAACTGAGCCACCCAGGCACCCCCTGATGTAGCTTTTGATCAGACTTCTGGATTTCATTTATATGGATCAACTTTGTTTTGAAATTTAGGTGCAGTTAATTGAACTAACCGCATTTTTCAGTCCATGACTTATTTTTCTCATTGGTCCATACAAAGCTTCCTTTCTTTCCTTCTTTCTCTTTTTTCTCTCATACCTCACTTTCATTTTCCCCTCTTTGAAAACTAAATATTTTTAATCTATGTATTTAAATTTGAATATGTTCCTCCAAAAGCATATTGTTTATATTAATATATTCTTAATTAATATAAGTAGTATCTTATCTTTTTCATTTTATTTCTTTTAAAACTGAGTCCTCCTTTTTGACATTGTTCATGTTGTTACTTGTACATCTAATGTAGCTTCTAACTGCTGCATAAAATTCCATAGTCTATGTCAAGAACTCAGAAGGATTTCTTAAACTTAAAAACCAGGAATGATAACATTACCTGAAATTAAATATTCTGTTCAATTAAGGACTCCTTGGACAACAATCACTAACTGGAAGTAGAAAGCTACTTGCAAAATCCAATAATAACTGGGGTTTAATATTTAAAATATGCAAGTGACTCTTGCAAATCAACTAGAAAAATACACCCCAGGAGAAAGGTAAAAATAGATTAACACAAAATTTAAAGAAGAGCAAACTTAGAAAATTAAGAGGCCTGGGATAAGATGGTCAAAATAATGAGTAATATAAGAAATGCTCATTAAAGCAACATTTAGCTATGACTTTAAATCACTAGACTAGCAGACATTAGAAAGATGGATAGTAGCAACTGAGACATGAAGGTATAAGAACTCTATTGCATTCCTGGTGTTAGTGGAGAACAACGTAGCATGACTTATTTAGAAGAAGTGTAAGTGTAAACCCATCATTCTACTTCTGAGTATATATCTAAGAGGAATTAAGGGGGCATACATGGGGATTTTCTTTGTAGAAATGTTCATGGAGGTGAGCTGGAAGCACCCTGGATGTCTGTTATCTGGGCAGGGGTAGAGAAACCTGGGGCAGTGGGTATGTAAAATGTGGAGCATATGGGTGTTCAAATGCCAGCCATCAAAAAGGAGTTCTATGGTGGCGCCTGGGTGGCTCAGTCGTTAAGCATCTGCCTTTGGCTCAGGTCATGATCCCAGGGTCCTGGGATCGAGCCCCGCATCGGGCTCCCTGGTCTGCGGGAGGCCTGCTTATCCCTCTCCCACTCCCCCTGCTTGTGTTCTCTCTCTCGCTGTGTATCTCTATCTGTCAAATAAATAAAATCTTTAAAAAAAAAAAAAAAAAAGGAGTTCTATGATATTTAAAATAGTTTGTATTTTTCTGATTTTAAATTTGAAGTCCCTTAATGTGCTCATGGACCACTTAAGAAAATAAAAGTGCTATATGTGGGATTTAAACAAACCAACAAGTACAAAAACCAAGCTCATAGGTACAGAGGAGAGATTGGTGGCTGCCAGAGGCAGGAGGGTGGGTGGAGGGTGAGTGAAGTACATAAAGGATGTCAAAAATTATGAAATTCCAGTTTGAAAAAAATAAGTCATGAGGATATAATGTACAACGTGGTGACTAGAGTTAATAATACTGTATTGTATATTTGAAAGTTGCTAAGAGAGTAGATTTTAGAAGTCCTTATAACATACGCCCCAATATTTTTTGTAACTATGTATGGTGATGGATGTCAACTAGACTTATTGTGGTGATCATTTCACAATATATACAGATATCAAATGATTATGTTGTACACCTGAAAGTAATAGAATGTTATATGTCAATTATACTTCAATTAAAAAAAAAGAAAGAAAATGAAAGTGCACTTTACCAAATTTTTAATGTCTGAAGACTGCAGAATAAGGACATGGTTAGGGACTCTTGTGATCTGCCCCATCTTCAAATACTTTCTAAATAAAAAAAAAAATACATGGAAGAATACTTAATAAAATCTAATAGTGTTAAAAAGATTATAACTAAAAATGCAGTCTCCTGCTATATCTCTTCTAATCATCAAAACAGCCTTCCCTGTTGGTACCACTTTCAACTTTTAGCTATTTTTAAATATTTACCTCCATATTTTTAAATTATGTACTCATACTATCCTCAATTTATGATTTTGAGATATTTATTTAAACTTGAATATGCGATTTCAGTTTTTCTTTTTCAGGCAACCTCATACTCCCCATATTTCATTCTTCCTCCCCATCCACCGTCCTGCTCCCCTGCCCTGCTATCCACCATGGTGCCTGGTGTCTCTGAATCTCTTGCCTCTCTGGTTCAATAGGTACAGAAAAGGCTGATTTCTCAGGATGGTCAGTGGTGGTGGTTACAGTTATTCACTTAGAGATATGGAGGTTATGGTAGGGGCCTCAATATTTAATTTTCCTTTTTAGACTTTCCACCAATCTTCCTGTTTTCAACTCAACTTGTTTAATTCTGTCACCTCTGAGTGTTGAACTATGAACGTCGTCATGGATCTGTGGAACAAACTTTCTTCCAATTATTATCTTTGGAAATCTCTGAGGTATAACAGCAACCATTTTGCTAAATGCATTACGGGTCTGTTTATTTCCTTCTTATATAGTATTTTGGGTTTGAAGATATCGCCCAGTTTTATTAAATATTGTACTTCTATTTCTATTTTTTTCTACTTGTGAGTTTTGGGAGATTATTTATTTATCAAACAATAGAACAGTTTATGTAGAAATTCTACATAGGATTTTTCAAGCATCAGTCTATAAGACTATAGAACCTTTTCTGGTCATAATTTTCTAGGACTAGGATTCCTTAGAGAGCACTTTGTATAAATGCTCTCATAGGGCATTATTATCTCACGCATACTTCCTTAGTTGCCCTTCACACCATGTCTGCACATTAAATGCTATTACTTTTCCAGTTTAACAGATGAAGAAACGGAGACTTAGAGGTTTAATCATCTGCCCAAGATCACAAAGCCTCTAAAGGGCAGCACTAACATTTGAACTTCTAGCTCCATAGCCCAGGCTTAGCCTTCTGTGCTAGCAAGAACAAGGATTATTGGTGACTTCTTGCAAAACCAGGGCTGGTGGGTGGATTCAATGAGCTACAAGATGTATATTATGTAGCTCTCAAAAAAAAAGTTAGCTTCCTCTACTTTCGTCTTTATTTTGCCATTTAACCTGGTATTTAATTTTTTTTAAACATGTGTATCTTATTTCCTTAAATAGGTAACCTTGTTTGAAGAGAAGTTTTTCACCCATTTTGTAGTCATTCTAAAACCAAATCCACTGCTTTTTAGCTGAATATAGAGTTTAGAACTCAATAATTACTTTTATAATAAGTATTTAGAGATTATCTTTTGATATTTAAGATGTTTCTATTAATATGGGTTATTATCCAGGTATTTTTATATGTTTAAAATATCAGTTTTGCAAAGCTTTTCTACATAGTCTCTATTTACTGGTTATTATTAGGGATAAAACAGGTTTGAGTATCATTGTGAAAATTCTGAAATAAATTAGATTTTACGAGACTTTCTCTGTAATTCTAAAATGTTAATTAAAATAATATTTTTTATAATTTGAAGTAAAGAAATAATAAAGTACACTTGGCTGGCCTCTTAAGTTTTGGGGCTGGGGTCATCATTGCCTCACAAAAGGCGCTTGATTATGGCTTAGTATTATAACAGACTTCTAGGTCCAGATTACATGCTGAGTCTCTAACTTAATTTCCATGGAGATTAAAAGTCCAGAGTGGGGAATACAGTCAATAATATTGTAATAACATTACAGTAATGTATAGAATTGTTGAATCAGTATGTTGTATGCCTGAAGCTGAAGAAACATTGTATGTTAATTATATTTCAGTTAAAAAATTCAATCCAGCATAGCATTCTTGGCCCTTCAAAATATGGTTCAGTGTGCCTTTTAAATTATATTTTTACATTTTTCCCTACTCGCTGCTATTATCTTGGCTCATTACTCTCCAAACATGTCCTCTGCTTTCTTTCTGGCTCTACTCATGTTGATCCTCTGTCTGCTGAAATCATGTGCATCTTTCCAGGTCTTTCTCAAATTTTATCTTCTCAGTGAGGACTTAATCCTTTCACCTATATTCTTGAATTCTTACAGTCCAGGTTGAATTGATATAGCAATTTTTATATCAATATTCCAATATTATTCTGTTATATATTATAGCAGTATTATTCTGTGATACATACTCTATTTCTTCCTCCCATCTCTCAATTTCCACCTATTCTCCTACTCCATGCTTCCAGACTCTTGAAGCAAGAGTTGAAAATAATAAATGAATCCTATTGGTCTTTGTATAATAATAATAATAATAATAGTAACTTTTATAATAATAAGAACAACAATAACAATGATACCTGAAATTGTTGAATGTTTACTAGAGGTAGATGCTATAGTTTGGCTTGCAGTATCATATCTCTTTATTCTATACAACTTACAATGACATAGGTATTTTTATCACATTTTATAGATGGGGAAACTCAGACTTAGAGAAGTTACTTGCTCCAAGACCACACAGCTAGTGAGTGGTGGGGCCAGGATTTCACTCCAAGCATTAGGATTCCAGAGCACATAATTTGAATCACACACAGTAATCTCTACAGCACTGTTGCCAATAGTAGAAACTCAATAATTTTTTTAAGTTGAATTTATATTTCCAAAGAAGCATACATTTACATATCAAAATTTGATGCAACATGGTTAGTCTATTTTACACATGTGCTTTCTTCAGAAACATGCATTGTAAAGGGTATTCGCAGTATATTACTTTTTATGGAATATTACTTTTATAAGAATGGATATAAGCACTCTGTAGTATAGAAGATTAGACAATATGGTTTGAAAAACATTGAAATCATTTGACTATCATACCACTTGAAGAAATGACTTTTCAAATCTAAGTTAATAACTTTTCCCATTATAAAGCATTGTTCTTAGAAATTATCCATGATGCATATTGTTATTGTTTATTACTGGCCGTTTTTTGACTCATCTTTTGCTGAATAATACAAGCTTATTTTCTTGCCTATTTACTCCAGGCCAGGGAGGGCAAATAGATTTTATCTCAAGGATCACCTGTGTTTGTTTAATTAATAGTAGCTACCTAGAACACTGAGTTAAGAAAGACTCTGAATCTTTGCCCAGGACTCACGTAAGAGTGAACTATGATCAGTTAGAAATATCTGATGTAAATGTAGGACTGGTACAAATACCACCATGCCTGCTGCACACTTGCCATTCCTGTTGTAGGCTGTTGTCTTTTAGTGCTCTATAGACATATGTTGGAGTGTAAATGAATTTTGGTATTAAGTAAAACATAACTGAATAAGGAAATGCTTGGAATACAACAGTGATTTGTTCTGAGCTAGGTATTTTGGAATAGGTCACTCTTTATATTAATTTATCATGTATGTAAGGTATAGATTTTTAGCATTATCTCTGCTAATGTCTTTGTCATCACGTATTATGACCTATACATTCTTATTATATATCTTGGCACTATTTTCTTATCTTTTTATTAGGCACTGTTACTGGAGAGCTTTCATCCACTCTGGGTGATGCCAAAGATACATTTCACTAAAACAGTAATTACGCTTCTGGACCTTTGCCTGGTAAAATGGAAAACATATAAAATATGTGGTAAGTTTATTAAATTATTATCCAGCTTTTATTCCTCAGGTTTTTTCTTATGTATTTATGGAATAAGGTAGTCAATAAAGGTATTGGGTTATAATGATGACAGTGAATGTTTGTAAGTAATCTTACAAGTTTCCTGGCTCCCTTCAAGCCCTAATTCTGCAGCTTGATTGGTCTTTCCTACCTTACATCTAATGGTCACACTTAAAGTCACTTCATACTTACAGACTTCACTTTTTGTTAAGGATGTTGTCCATGTTTTGAGTCTTTTGTTTTTGGTTTTATTTAAATTATATAAGAATTTCAACCTGAATATAAAGATAAATGATTACCTCTAGTTTTGGGGAATATCATATACATTGTTTATGCTTATTAAAGATTAAATCTTATTTTATTTTCAAATGATATAGCTAATTTGGGTTTTGTTGGAAATATACCTAAATTTTGCCACAAGTCTCTCATGACATGTTTCTCTGCCTGGAAGTTTTCATTCACATTAACACATATCTTTACCAATTTTAATCCCACTGAGATGTCCATATGAAGTTCTAAGAAGTGATAAATGTCTTTAGAAATATTTGCCATCTTAATGTCTACATGGCTTTAAGAAACTAAGCTAAAACACTGTTCCTCGTGATATGGGTTGTTTTTTGCCTATGGTAATAAAAATTTCAATAAGCATTCTCTCACAGATAACTTTTATCTTCATCCTACATTTGACTTTACATATGTATAAAATTATATATGTGAAATTAACTTTGTAATAAAAATGTTATTCTCATTGTAATCAGGGTTCTTAGCTACAGGCACTTGGACTCACTCTAGCCAGTTAAACAGAAAAGGATTTATTCAGGATTGTTAGGGACCTCAAAGGATCACTGAGGGAGCTGAAGAAATAGACTTGAAAGAAGTAAACTGCTAAGGGAACCTGCTGGGATATTCCACAGGTCAATGCCCCAGGTTTTTTAATAGATAAATTATTAAGGGCAGAAAGGGGTGAAGGAGGAACCTATAGATTAACAAATACTTAAAAGACACAGCAAAATTTTAAAAGGGGGCTAAGATTAAACTATGGTGTCTAGGGATACATACTGTTAAAAGATAAACTGAGGCATATTAAAAATTTTAAGAGTTTATTTGATCAAAAATCCGTTCTAACTGGACAGTGCCTAACCGGAAGTGGTTAGGAGAAAAGGTGGAAGCAAAGTAAGAAAATTATTGAATGGCTATAGCTTAAAGCCTAGTTGGTTGGTTGTGATTGGCTGTCCTTAGGTTTCAATTTCATAACTGTGAGGCATTTACAGGCTTAAGCGTTTTGGTTTGCTTACTTTCATAGGCCTCGGTATTAGAGTCATTTTGATCTGATGGTCTCCTTGTTTAATTAATTCAATAATACTTAGGTGATAAAAATACAATGAAACAGAAGGAAGTAATTGTTATAAATGTCAGGATAGTGGTTATATTTAGGGGCAAGAGGGACTCGTTATGGTGATGGGTTACATGGAGGGGCTTCTGGGTGGCTTGCAAAATTCTACTTTATGATCTGGGTGGTAGTTATAAGTGAGTTCATCTTAAATGTTATTCATTTTTTCTCTTTTCTCATATCAGTGTATAATTTGAAAACAAAAAATGTTGTGGATGGAACTAGAAGGTATTATGCTAAGTGAAATAAGTCAATCAGAGAAAGACAATTATCATATGATCTGTTGAATTTAAGAAACAAAACAAAGGATTGTGGGGGAAAAGAGGAAAAAATAAAACAAGATGAAACCAGAGAGGGAGACAAACCACAAAAGACTCTTAATCATAGGAAACAAACTGAGGGTTGCTGGAGGGGAGAGGGGTGGAGGGATGGGGTAACTGGGTGACGGAAGTTAAGGAGGGCACATGATGTAATGAGCACTGGGTATTATATAAGACAGATGAATCACAGACCTGTACCTCTGAAACTACTAAGATATTATATGTTAATTAATTGAATTTAAATTTAAAAAGTTTAAAAAAATACAATTCAAAATAAAAAAACATGTCAACAACATGTCAGTAGTATCAACTTCTTATTGGAGAAAGAGTACTTTTTTAAACATGCTATGTTTGCATATACTGTGTTTTTATTGGAAAAGTTAAATTGAAGAATTTTTAAATTTGAATTGTACCTAAAAACTATTTTAACATTAATGTACAACACCAGTGTACTCAGACAAATATAATGTACAACTCGGTTCAGACAAAAAACAAATACATATATTCTTCTAGTCAAGTTTGAATCCTTGAATACCAAGGTATTGAAAGTTTATACACATAATGAATATGAATGACTATCAAGATTATTAATTTGCATGAGTGGAATAGTGGCCTGAATTCAGATACTGATTTCTTTGTAACTTTTAGGAATGGCTAGATAATTTATATAATAATTGATTTAGATGTAAAATTAGACATTATATTGAAACCATTTTTTCAGTCTGTCCCAAAGCTCTTTCCTTCCTTCTCTTGTAACATGGTAACACCTGCTTTCCTTTAGGAGACTGGTCCTCTTCCATTCCCATTCTGTGATGACAGTATACTGCCTCTGGCTCAAGGGTCTGCCCAGCAACAGGTAGTGACCAAGATGGTCCAGAGGCCTTCTCTGGAATTTTGTATTTTGACTTTCAAAGGGCAGAAATCTCTCCTTGCTTGTGATCATTTGATGGATTGGTATGTACCTAGAAAAGAGAGTTTACTAACACTCTCAGAGAAGTGGTTCTGAGGCCCAGAGAGAGAGGGAAGCTGGAGGGTCTGATAGTGTTATTTGACATCCCATTTAATCCGAATCCAGATCCACTCTTACAGTTCCCAGTTACATGGACCAATAAATGCCTTTTTTGCATTTGTACTTATACTAGTGTGAAGTGAGCTTCTGTCATTTGTGAATTACAGAGTTTCAACTACTTTAGGGAGCATGATAAAATATCTGTTTTTAAATTCCTTAATATTAGTTGAAAATTGCCATAAATATCACCTTTATACACAAAAATAGGATGGAGAAAAGTTATATTAATCAAGCATCTTGTTCTAATCTACCAGCTAAACTGATTTTTTGGTCAGTCTTTTGGATTCAAATAAACATTTAATAAAGACATTTGTCAAATTTAATCAGTGAACCTGGTAATTGTCAGTTAAGCTATCCTGAAATGTCTCCTTCTCTTTAGCACTTCTTACACACTCGCTTAAACATATATATATGCTTAACATATATATATATACATACATATATATGTGTATATATATGTGTGTGTGTGTGTATATATATATATATATATATATATGATAGATGATGTGAGATTTGCTAATGACAGAAAGAAAGGAGGTTTTTACCTTGAAGTTAATAATTTATTTTCAACTTTTAGATTTGGAAATTAGGCATCTTTAATTCTCAAAAAGGAAAAAAAAGTTACCGCATCTGAGGGGTCCATCCACATATAGACCTGATTTTAATGATGAGATCCTGGACTTTGAGCATTGATCATTGACCATGGTTGAGCATCTTTTCATATGCCTATCTGCCATCTGTATATTTTCTCTGGTTAGATCTTTTGCCTATTTTTTAATTGGGTCCTTTGTTTTCTTATTGTTGAGTTTTACGTCTCTTGCTCAGTCTTAGAGATTTCTTTTTTTTTTTTTTTAAAGATTTTTATTTATTTATTTGACAGAGAGAGACACAGCGAGAGAGGGAACACAAGCAGGGGGAGTGGGAGAGGGAGAAGCAGGCTTCCCGCCGAGCAGGGAGCCCGATGCGGGGCTCGATCCCAGGACCTGGAATCATGACCTGAGCCGAAGGCAGACGCTTAACGACTGAGCCACCCAGGCGCCCAGTCTTAGAGATTCTTAACAAGGAGCCTGAATATAGGAAGGGTAAAAAGAGAACTAAATGAACAAGAAGTTGAGGATCTAAGAAATATTTTTTTGAGTGGTTGGTTTTGTTTGCTTGTATGTATCTTAAGAATCAAACTTAGGAGAAAGTACCCTGGTGCATAATAGAAGATGTTAGAAAACAAGGGGTGGGGCCTGCTCTAGATCCTGTGTCCAAATCATAGTTTATTTTTGGCACCTTTCATGTGCCCCAAAATTGGGACAGAGAGGTTGGGAGTCAGTGTTGGAAAAGCACCCTCTCTTTCTGAGGCTGTAAGAGAAGTGAATGATAAAGCAAAGTAATCAAATAGAGAACCTGATACTGAAGGTGTAAGCGAACCAACATGAGTTTGCTCCTTGGTGAGTCAGATACACCAGGTGGAGTTGTCCCAAAAAGTCAACAATATTCCCAGCAAATAAGGTGATCACTGGGAATAGCTTCCAACACAGTGACTCCCTGAGGGAGGATGAATGGGTACCTTTTGTTTAGGGTAAAGATAAATTTTTGGATAGGGAAGCCTTGTCATGATATGTAGAGACAGGCATAAGGTCACACATGTACCTTAAGGAAACAGGCGTTGATGTATAATGCATGCTATGTAAATGAGACTGAGGCTCCTCCTTGGGCAGAGATTAGTATTAGAATGAGGTAAAGGTAATTGCTGGTCATTCCAGGGGTCACTCCATGGTCCATCCGCACAGACATGAGTGGGGGGTTTAGCTCAAATGGTCTGGGTGGTCTGTGCCAGGGGGAGGTCTTGTCAGGGCGTTCACTTTCACCTGAGGGGTGGTTTCAGGTGTCACTTGTCTGAATTAAGAAGTAAACCAGAAAGAAGAGTGTAAGGAAAAATATAAGACAAAGATTGGTGAGTATAAGCAGGTGGGCAGTAAAGGTCAGGTCTTGGGGTCTAGCTAGTGACAACGGTAGCTGAGGAGGAAATGCTTCCTGGAGGACATAGATAACCACCATGATCTGAGGTTGCTGATGACAGGAAATTAATTCAGAACTTCGGTTAAAACGTCTGGTTTCAGTCCCTGCTGCTTCCACCAGTATCAGTGTCAGCAACCACTTCAACCTCCCAACCCCTAGAACAGCAGAGCTTCTGAGAACTTTTCCAAGTCATAGGGATTTCTTGCCTTAATCAAGCCAATCAGGTAAAGTTGCAGTGAACATTATTTCTGAACCTGTTCTAACAGTTTACTTATTCTTTTTTTTTTTTTTTAATTCTGTCAAAAACAAAGGTCCATTCTTTCTCTCTTTAAAACCTAGAAAGGGCTCTTCACCTTTTTGGATCTGTGACCTATACTGAAATGCTATGCTGAGCCAAAAACCATTAGGGCTTAGGTAATTTTTTAAATGTTTTTGAGTAATGGTAGAGATAAAAGGTACTGATATAAGGTATTTTTAAGAAAAATATTCTTATGTTAGATAAGAAGTATAGTGTAATATTTATAAAGAATATAGTCTATCCAAATTTTATTTTTTAGGGTGTTTTCTTAATACAAAGCATATTTGAATTATAGGTAACCCATCCCATGATATATGCTATATGCAATAAGGAATATATTCCAAATTTTATTTTGGGGGATAAATAACTCAGAATATATATATTCATAACATGTCTTATATTCTGCTTTATTTTGTCCCTTAACTCTAAAGTAGGCTATATTCCTTATTGCATATAACATATAGCATAATATCTACTGCCTATAATGCAAACGTGCTTTGTATGAAGAAAAAATGCCCATGGTTATAGTATTTTTATTGTCCTGGGCAATAATAGCACTTAATAAAGGTGTTTTATTCCTGAATCTTGGTCTTATCTCTTAGCTTAATTTTATGACTTTCAGTCTTTCATGCTATCAGTTTTTCATCTTAAAAATGAGGTTATTATCTCCCTGTCTTCCATATACCATATACAATAATCTTGCATATAAAATAGTATTATAGGAGGCTTTCATCTCTCTTTGAGGAAAAAAAAAATTACATTTTTAATGACAGTCTGTTTAGGGCCATGATTTGAGTCACAGACTTTCATGGTAGAGTAAGATGGCATTTTTACATAAATTCTCCCAGATATTTTACGCAGGGGGTTCTGAGATGATCTCCACCTTGTTAGAGAATTCTACTGAAATTAATTAATTGGGAATTTTTATAAAATTTTATTTTTTATAAGTAATTTTTGTTGGGTAGTATAAAATTCCTTATGTTGCAGGTCTCAAAAATATTTTAGAAAATATGAAGTGTACCATATTGACATAAAAAAAACAAAAGGGCATTTCTAGTTTCCATTGTGTCAAGTGGGTGACCTTTTGAATCTGAACTAAAACAAATTGGCAATGACAGCTTCAGATTTTCACTGATCTCTCTTGAAAAACATTACTGCAAATTGTATCTTAGCAGAAGTGCTTTTAAAAAAATAATGAATTATTCATGAAAAATCACTTCATCTCATAGTGCACCTGCTGAGAAGGCTTTGCATTGCCTATTAAAGCGTATGCAAAAGCTGTGCAATTAAACCTTCAATATCAGATTTATTTTGCTTTGCTAATACCCTGTAATGCATCATAGGAAGGGCAATGACAAACATGTATTTGAATTCATAGATCATTAAAAAAATAATTAGTGCTTGAAAAGGTCACAGAAAAGATCAAAGGAAGACTTACTGTGACATTTAACCAGAGTTTGAAATGGTGAGGGACATACCTTTTTCTTTTGATACATACTCTTGTCCATTGCATTTGTATTATTTAGAATTAGTTTTCAAATTAGTTCATATTATTTTTAGATTTTTTTTTTTAGAATTAGATATTATTTAGAATTAGTTCATACCACTGCACCCAAGTTTTGCAGTACTTGCAGTAAAGCAGTCACTGAAGACAGGCCACCATGTTGTCTATTCATGAGATGTCTAGTGCTAGTGGGTATCTCATTAGTTGATCAAAAAGTCAGAAAAAAGATCTCATGACCAGGAGGTTAAAAACTCAACCATTTTGTACAGAAGACTTGAGCACCCTCAAAAGACCTTTTAGCTTAAAAATCAAAGCAGTTAAAATGCAGGTGAAATTTTACTACAAAACATATTCCCACAAAAAATTCCTAATCCGTAAATATACTTCTATTTGCAGTAGTAATACATAGACTCAAAAACTGCATATTTCTTTTATCTATTAGACTTGTGTAACAAAATCATTTCTCAGGTCCCTGTCTCTATAATTATATTTTAAAGTATGGCTTCTGTTTTATTTGCATTATAGATGTTCATTCACTTATTCATTATTTCCTTTATTCAGTTTTAATCATTTCTTCTTTTATTCAACAAGTATTTATTGTGTGCAAATTATGTTTTAATTATTGTGCTAGGTTCTAGTGGTGCAGAGATGAAAGTGGGTCCCTACCTTTAAGAAGTTCAAGGTTAGTGGAAAAGATAGACATGTAAATTTATAGTTAATACTGCAGTTGGGTAATGCTCTGATTGATTTATGCCCCAAATGTTTTGAGAACTTAAAAATGAGGCATCTAACACCTCCAGGTGTTGGAGGAATGCCAGTAAAGACTCCCTAGAGATAATTGCACTTGAGGGTATCTTGAAAGGTGAGAATACGTTAGCTACATGGTAAGGAGGAGGAGGGTATTCTAAGGAGAGACACAACATGCATAGAGGCAAGACACAGCATTTCACCTTCAGGAGACTGCTTACAGGGTGCTGGTGGGGTTATGGTGGGAGATATGGTTGGAGGCTGGATCATGTTGTATCTGGTACTCTTGGACTTTGTCCTATGGCAGCAGTCCGCCATTGGAGGACTTTAAGTGGCAGACAATGATCAGAACTACCATCTTAAAAGTTTATTCTAGTGCAAGTAGCAGGTTAGATTGGAGGAGAGACTGAAGGTAGGAAAATTTTTAAAGTAATCAGAGTTGGACATGGTAACTGCTCTAATTAGATCAACAGCAGGAAGGATAATGAGGAGGGAATATATCTGAAACTTATTTAAAAGTAGAACTAACAGGACATGATGACAAATTGGATTTGTAGGACAGAGGATCCTGGAATGACAGGTATTTGGCAAGGTAGGTGATGATATCCTTCAATATGGGATCTACAGAAAGAGGAACAGGCAATAGTTGAACTATGCCAAATTTTGGTCAAGAGTTGTACCATAAAATAACAGCTAATTATATCAGCAAATTACAAAAGTGGAAAGAAAATTGTATTTCAAGGAGATTTGGATTTTATTTCTAGTTCTTGAAGAAGCTTAATGCATAAACTTGTAGGCCACTTAAATGCTCTGAGCCTCAATTTACCTTCAGATGCAAAAAATGGGAGGTTGGGTTACATGGTCTATAGAAGTATTTCAACACTAGAATTTTGATTATGGAAAATTTCCATATCAACAGTCTCAATTAAATACATGTTTGCTCCTAAATAACAATCCAGAAAACAACAGCCCATGATAAATTTTAGGAGCCAAGAGGAGAGGGCTAGGGAGTATGTGGCTCTCTGTATGGTAATCTTTTCTTTTAATTTACCAATGTATTCTAGAAAAGGCTGATGTTTTCATCTTTATCCCTTAAGAATGCAATGTTACAATAGTGTTTAGTTTTACCAAATTTTAATTAAACAGTAAATTTAGAAATTTAGAAATAATAACTGGACATATTTCTTACTACAACATTAAAAGAAAAATTAAAATATCTTTAACTATATACCTGTATTAAACTTTTAGAGAAAACAGCTCAAGCTATTAGTGTAAGAAATATAAAGTCCTAATATTTAAATGTGAGTACATTTTATTATTCTTTAATTATCACTTCTCATTCATTAAGGCTTAGATATTCCTTTTTCTGGGCAAAATTTATGACCACCCCATCCCTTCCCCCCTTTTCTGACATCCAGGTCTACTGCCTCAGTGTGCCCTATATTCTGTTGTAACACATTACCCAGTTGCTTTAACCTCTCTTGGCCACTGCTGTTACTAGAATATGGGCTATTATCTAGAATATGGGTCCCTTGAAGGCAGCAACTTTATCTCCTTTATCTCTATTTACCCAAAACCTAATATTCTTTCTGGCATATAGTGAATGCTCACTAAATATTGGCCGGGTGAGTGAATAAGTATGTGAATGACTGGATCTTCCTAGGAAGATGTAGTGCTCTCATTTCACCTCCTCTGTTAAAGAAAGATTCTTCAACAACCCTGAGAAGGTTACCTGGATGATAATGAAACAGCAGTACCATCATTATATTGACCACATTTAGTTCTTCCTGTTCCTCAGTTCCAGATGACTAGAAATTTAATTGTGTCACTAACTTTCTCAATCAAGAGATGGAATCAAATCAATGTTATTGAAGTTACATCTCTATAAACCAGGTGATATTACTGATCTGCTACATAATTGAACCCACAATGGCAGGTTTTTCTTTTATTTCTGAGGTTCATAATAAATGGATTTTACAAAATATACACACATTATCAAATTATTTTAGATTGATATTATCTTCTAGTTCTTTGTGACCAGTCGTCAATGTTGTAGTTAATATCAAGATTTGAGTACACGAGGCACATCAAAGTAAAATAATTGAATTATTAACTAGATTTAATAATGACCTATCTCTTGTCTTCTTTTTATTGTATTGCCATTCTGCTAGTCTGGGTCCTTATTAACTTTCATCTCAATTATTACAATAGCTTCACCACTGAATGTACTGCTTTCTGTCTTGTCTGTACAAAATCTGTTCTTCCTACTGACTGCTAGAGTGATCTTTGCATAGAGAAGACCCAGAATGTAGTATCTCTGCTCAAACAGATTCCTCTTCCGGGTACTTACAAAATAAAGTCCACAGCTTGTGGACAAAGAAAGCCAGGTCTGGACTAAGATTCAGACCCAACTTATCTTTATAGCCTCTTCTGTTATGTATCATAAAATCAGTTAAGTTTGAATCTCTGAATTACTTAAGCATGGGCAACAGTTCACTCATGGTATTCTTTCTATTTTAGCTTGGCATTTTTTTCCTTCCACTCTGTCAAAATTCAAATCCCAGTTCAATGCCACATTACCTGAAAAAAATTCTTTGACTGACTAGATGAATCCTTTATTAAGCATCTCTTATTCCTTCAGTAAAATGTATCTTTTCCTTGTTATGTTTTCATAGTGCTTAAATATCCATGATAAGCTAATCATTCTGTTACAGTACAAATAATTATACACGTTTAAGTCCTCTACTAGGGTTTGAGCTCCCTGAGAGGTGACCTCTGCCTTGGTGACTTTTGGATGCACAATGGCATCAAGAGATAATATGAAAACACAGATCCTGGGGTGGATGCAGGGCCTTTTGGGCTACCTTTCATGATGTAAGATTTCAAGTTCGGAAAATCAGAAAATTGTATTTGTTTTTCCATGGGCATGATTGAATCAATCACTTCATTGATTGAATCAGTCAATTCATACTACCTGAACTCATCAGAGTAAGGTTTTATAAGTTGCAGGGCTAACATTAATTTGTTATGGAGATATGTTTATATCCTATAACTGGGACATCACCTTCTAAATGTGAAGGAAATTAGAAAACAAAATTAGTAATTAGAAAGATGCTCTAAAAAATAGGAGCAAAAGGTTTGTGACATGTATGGCAGAAAGGAATGTGCTGGAATGTGTGTTTAGGGAGATGTTTCATTCACCCTAGGGGAGAGCTTGAAAGAAGTGATTTATGGTATCGAATATAGCTGTTTATTACCTTAACAGTTTTTCTCGGAAAGCAAAGTCTGTATCTCTTGGATATATGGACCATGATAGACACAAACTTTTTTTTTTCTTTGCTCAATTTTTTTTCTAGATTCTGAAGCTTTTCTGTTTTAACAAGACAACAATGATCTCAGATACATTATAGTAATATTGGTAGCTGCTTATTTCCCTCTTTGCCTTAATCAGTTGACTTAAGTTAAAGTTGAAAGGCATATTTGTTAAGGTGACTGAATCCTGGAGATAGCCCGGGCTTCTTCCTCGAGGTCTGGAGTCACTATGGTCTCATTTGTAAACATGTTTACAGGAAATCTTTAAAGTTTGCCACTTTTGGAGATGACTATATTTATCTCTTTTATATCGGGTCTTCTTTTGCATCTCAGAAGGTGATCTCTGATTCTTGATTGTACCCTCTGCGAAGTTTTAGACCATGGTTCTCTTTCCATACCCCCATGGCCCATGACCTATGAGTTGTGTCTTATATACTATCGATACTTAAGAGTCTGATCAATAAAATACTACTAGTTGGTTTATATTTTGAAGCAATGAAATAATTACATATAGATAAAAATAAGTACAAAACAAAGAATGTACTGTTATTTAAACTAACTATATATGATTTTTCTGAAAAGAGAAAGAATTCTGGGGTAGACCCAGGAATAGCTTCCAGCACATTCCTTTCTGCCATACATGTCACAAAGTTATTTTGCAATTTAGTAGAACACTCCTGACTGTTGGAAAGGTTTCTTTAACCTTCCCTTACTAAATCAGCATGAATTTGTGTACCCTCATTTGTAACAACCTCATTGCATGTATTTATATTATTGTGAGCTTTTTGGGACTCTGTTGAAGGACTTTTGAAGTTGAGATGGAAGATAACTTTTCTCTTTTGTGACTCTAAAAGGATATAAATATTGCTGATTGCTTAAAATTAGTTAACATATAATAAACTGGACTTTGTTTTTACTTGTAGCTTGATCAGGAATATCAGCAGCAACTCATAAAATAAAATGGAGAAAACCCCTTGAGGCATTTAATAATGTATCTATATTGTAAAACACAGCCTAATGAAATAAAAGCAAGTAAATGAAGAAAAAAACCTTACATTCCAAACAGCTAAAACATCAAATAATGTTCACAGATAGTGAAACAAAACATTCCTATCTTGTTTGGCCTATGTCAGAGCTGTGTGTAGATTCATTTGAAATGGACAACATTTTTGAGGTATAGGCTCCTGATAGTGAACGCCCTTCTTTTCCCCTTAACCACAGGATGAAGTTCTGAAGGCCTCAGAATTGTCATGACAGGGCATAGAACAACAGATGGTCCCTAGGCAGACTAATCCTACGGTATTTAATGCCAAAAGCAAAACTGTCAACTGTTTCAGGGAAAACATAGAGCTCAAAACTGAAGAATTGATGAATAAATGTGAAATTGATTTTGAAATATTTGATTTGAAATATATTTTAATTTTTCAGTCTAAACACACATTGTTACTGATTTGAAATCCTAAACCACTGTTTGGATTTAAAAATAAGTTCTCTGGAAATTGCTGGGAAGAAAACTCTCTCAGGAGGCTTTTCACTAACAATTTTTAAATGACCTCCCCCCCCCCAAAAAAGAATTATAACATTAGTTTCAGTTATTGTTTGAGTGTTAGTGTGTTTGAGCAATGGGTCAAAAGAAGTAAACTTTTCAGAAATCTAATAAATGCATTTGAAGCCTATGGCATTTTCATAGAATTTGATATATAGTAGATTCATCTTGGGCCTCTCAAAGTAAGTTTAATTGCTTATTAAGAGGAGAATCTCATTTTACTCTTAATGTTATGGTGAGATTCCACTATGAAATACTTTTGCTCTTTACAAATAGGCATTCTGCTTTTCATTAAAATTTCTTTTTTAATATAAAAATATTCATAAATTTAAAATAGGAAGAATATATGTGCCTTGTGGAAAATACAAACGGTATAAATATTTATAATGTAGGAAATAAACTTCTTTCAGTTCTCTCCCCAGAAATCATTACCATTGCCAATTAGATGAATTGCCATTTACCTTTCTCTCCTGCATATGTAATATATGTGTCCTTATACTCACATAATTTTTTAAACTAAAATATGGTGGTATTGGAAATACTGTTTTGAAATTTGGCATATCAAAAGTTTTAAATCAATTAAAATGAAAGCTAGATTTCAATCTATGGCCAAAACGAACAAAACCTGTATTATTTTCTAAGAGTTTGTCTTAAAGAAGAAAATGAAAAAAAGAGCTATTTTGGTTCTATTTCATATTATAATAAGAAAATTTCTGGGGCACCTGGGTAGCTCAGTCTGTTAAGCATCTGCCTTCAGCTGAGGTCATGATCCCAGGGTCCTGGAATTAAGCCCCACGTTGGGCTCCTTGCTCAGTGGGGAGTCTGCTTCTTCCTTTCCCTCTGCCGTCCCCCTGCTCATGCTCTCTCTCTCAAATAAATAAATAAAATATTTTTTTTAAAAAAGAAAATATCTTACAGAGGCTGGTGAAACAAACAATGAAAAAATATTATGGTAAATATATTTTTTAAAGATTTTATTTATTTATTTGACGGAGAGAGACACAGCGAGAGAAGGAACACAAGGTAGACGCTTAACGACTGAGCCACCCAGGTGCCCCTATGGTAAATATTTTTAACTAATTTTTTCAACTAATAAAATTATATTATATGTGAAGCACTGTGCTAGGTTTTATGTGTTCAGGAATAAAAGGCATGATCTGGGCCTTAAGCAGCGAATAATCTGGTAAGATGGATAGAAAAGGAAAAAACAAAAACAATTACAGAAGTGTACTAAGTAGGGAGCCATGGAAACACAGAAGCAGGGCATACAAACAGGTGGAGATTGGTAAGGAAGTCTTCCTAAAGTTTAAATATTTTTCAGCTTTCAGTATTTGTAGGACCTCTAGAGATAATTTAGTACAATAGTTAAGATTGCTTTCTCATTTATAAGCTATATGTCCTTGGGTTAACATGCTCAGTCTCAGTTTACTCATCTATAAAGCAGAGATAATGATGGTACTTGCTTAGAATTATTGTGAAGAATAAATGAATTCATATATTTAAACATTTAGAACAGTGCCTATACTAAGCAGTAATTGCATGATGAGTACTTAATAGATAGTATTTACTATTTGAAGCTTAGTTAGCCATTGGTCAGTAACATATACAAGTCTGCTGCTTAAGAGGGAGATGGGGATCTAAGATGATTATATGGTTTGGGGGTCATCAGCATTTATGTGCCAGATGAAACCAAGGATGTGATTGAAATCAACCACATGGAATATCTAGCATAGGAAGAATGGAAAGAGCCAAAGGGAGCACAAACTTACAGCGATGTGGGTGTAGGAGATAGACCCTAGAAGGACTCTGTTGAAGAGTGGCCTAAAAGTAAGGATGAAAAATCAGAAAATAGTTGGGTTCATAAAAATCAGGGAAGAAGAGAATTTCAAGCAGCGGTTACTAATGTCAAGTATGACAGCAATATCAAATTGTGTACTGACAGAACATCTCACTTTAATTTGGGAACTAGAAGGCCATTAGTAATTAGAGCCATTGGAAATGGTTTGGAAGCAGGTGGTCATGGGTTGGGAATGGAAGCAATAGAGAAAACTACTAGTAGAGTGATCTGAGAATCTTGACTACAGAAAGTAAGAGGAAAAGAGTCAGCTGTATGTCAAGGAAAAGTTTTGTAAAATGGGATTTGATATGAGGTAAAGAATAGAAAAGTAAAGGATGGTGGAGAGAGTATGAAATTAGTGAAGCACAATCTGTAAGGAGGAGGTTGAAGATTTACTTCATCTTGAGTAAGGAAGATGGGCTGAAATATAGATAAAGGCAAGGAATTCCAAGCGAAGGACACTTGCTGAATGGATTAAATTTTTTTTTAAATGGTAAGGTGGTAAGTGATAAGGACCTTGCATTATGGGATGTAAATACATTTATAAATATCTTAATATGAGGAAAATGACAGAGGTGTCTGACCTGGGATAGTTACAAAATTTGTTATCTCTGGTTGATGACTTTGGAGACCCTGACTGCTCATGAAACAAATCAATAGGGTAGTGTGATTTTTGTCATGCAGTACCCAGGATCTTAGCTTTATGGAATAGAAAATACAAACCTTTGAATTTATTCCAGACCATAGTCCCCCTTTCCTTTTCAAAGGAAAAAGCCACTCATTTCCATGGCTCCCTGCTTAGTACACTTCTGTAATTGTTTTTGTTTTTTCCTTTTCTATCCATCTTACCAGATTATTAGCTGCTTAAGGCCCAGATCATGCCTTTTATCCACTCCACTACTACCACTCTGGTAGTAAAGGGAAATGATCGATCATGGGCTGCAGGCTCATCAGGGAAGGAAATTAAAAAAACAATAATTGTGTAAAAAAATTAGAGAGATTAAAGGACTTCAGGATTTTGAGGATGTGAAATGACACTTGTAATGAAAGAAAGGTAGTGAGAGAATGAAATAATGAGATATTTGGACCAGAAAAAATTACGTTTATGATTCCAGAAATGGGACTGTTTTGGTTGTGGTAATATGAGTGAGGTCTACTGAAATGGAATAAAGTCAAAATTCTGTAAATTGGCATGAACTCTAATGTCTGATAGGAAGAGTCCCATGAAAGTTAAAGAGGATTTACTTGCAAGACTTTGTGCTATATTTTAACTCTTTTGTATTTCAAGTTAGCTAGGGTACCTCTTTTAAAGGAAAGGAGGATGGCACGCCTGGATGGCTCAGTTGGTTAAGCATCCACCTCTTGATCTCAGCTCAGGTCTTGATCTCAAGGTCGTGAGTTGAAGCCCAGCATTAGGCTTCATGTGGACACCTACTTAAAATAAATAAATAAATCAAATCTATAAAGTAAAGGGGATAAATTCACCATCTGGCATTCCTTAAGAGGAGGTACTTCTTTACAATTATATTTTGTGTTATGAGTGTCTAGACCAAGGGCTGCCAATTGAAGAAATTTAATAAACATTTGTTGAATAAATGAACAAATTAGAGAGCAAAAAATGGCTAGAACTAAAACCGATTAATATCAATTCATAATATTCTAAGAATTCTTCCTTGTAAAGGATTGAATTATATTGCTAACATTTCTTTTCAGTTTGTTATCATGGTTGGACATATAGTAAGTTCAGAGGCCATTTGGAATTGTAAAATATTTTTTAATTAAGCTGAAATGCTGTGAAATGTTAGACTTACTGAAACCAATAATCATTTTGTATTAATCTAGTCTAAAAATGAAATTACCTATAATCTTGTGTGTGTGTGTTTGGATTATATTGTGCAGTCTTCTAAAATACACAGATGTACCATGTAAGTGTCCCATCCCACTCCAAAGTAATAAACACTCTCATAATGTTTGACATCACTGCCTTGAATCCAAACAGAAGGATTCAGAGTGCAGAGTAATTAAAACAGTATTTATAAAACTTTGCAAATGTTGCACCCAATTGCTTATTTTACTTGAGACAGAATTTACAAATGCAGAATACAAATGAGATGGCAGTCATTTTATAGATGTTTTAGAATGCTGCGCAGCTTATATAGCTATAAAGTGGGAAAGCCTTTAAAATATAATTTAGTTGCAAATATATGATTTAACTTTCATTTCCCCCCTCTTTCTTTCCTTTTTTCTTTTTTTTAAGTTATTCTTTCCAAGATATATTATTTTTTTAATTTTTAAAAAAGATTTATTTATATATTTTTAGAAAGAGAGAGAAAGAGAGAGATTGGGGGAAGGGGCAGAGGGAGAGGGAGAGAGAGTCTTAGCAGACTCCGGGCTCAGCGTAGAGCCCGATGTGGGGCTCAATCTCATGAGATCACAACCTGAGCCGAAACCAAGAGTCGGTCAAGTTTAGCCAATCATGGCACCTCGGTGCCCCCAAGAAATATTATTAAACATGCCAAAAATCTCATGGGTAAATCCCAGGATTCAAATAGTATCATGAGTAATTACATTTTTTCTTCTATTGGAAGATAACACAAATTAACCTTTTCCAGATATTTCTAAACATATGGCGCTTTTGGTTTAATATTCTGTTTGGTGATCTTTGCTAGGTGACGAAGTCAGGTGTTTTTTTGTTTGTTCTTGTTTTTGGTTTTGGTTTTGGCTTTGGTTTTGGTTTTGATTTTGTTTTGTTTTGTTTTAGAGAAATCAGGGCTAAGGTATCTACTGAGGTTGGTAAGGAAAAAGTCACTCAATATAAATTTTAAACCCATCCCTATGAGTAAATGTTGAACTAAGATAATTTCTGGTTATATCTTACATTTTTCTTTAGAAAATTAAAAAATCATTTAATGTAAGCTTTTGTCCAGGAATCCTTAAGAACCACAATAACTTACTTTGCCTTATTATAAAACTGAATTGACACTAATTTTCTACTGAGCTTTTTAGCAAAACAGTTGTTTTTTTTAGATCATCAGGATGATTTCCCATTTGTTCCAATGCGTATCAGCTCTTAATAATATTTATAGAACATTTTGCTTAATGAGACAAAATACTGTATCCAAATACTTTAAAGAATTCCTCTCCTTTTTGGGGGGATTGATAAGCTGGGCTGACCTAATGATTGTAGTATAATATGGGAATGCTAGCTGTGTTTGCACTATAGACTTTGAAATCCTTATTTTAAGGTTTTATATTCTACTTGCTTTCAAAAAGGTTGGGCGTAAATTGTAAAATTTGGAGGAATGAAAAATGTCACTCAAATATACAGTGGCCAGGATTTTTATTACAACTGAAAAACAAATTTGTTTCAAACTTTTAGATAGTTTTCATGGATAAACTCCACAAAGGCATGTATTTATTTATTTATGTTTAATTTTTTAAAAGAATTCATTGTTACAATTTTTAGAGTTAAAGATCCATTAATATTTCTAATAATGACATATATTTAGACATTTAGAACTTTTATAGTATTTTATAATAAAATTTAGTATTTTTGCTTTAGTATGGCACTATAATGCTTTTATTATTGATTTTTATTTTTTTAAGATTTTATTTATTTATTTGACAGAGAGAGGAAGAGAGAAAGAGAGAGAGAGAGATTGAGAGAGCATAAGCAGGGGGAGTGGCAGGCAGAGGGAGAGGGAGAAGCAGACTCCCCAAGGAGCGGGGAGCCCAATGCTGGGCTTGATCCCAGGACCCTGGGGTCATGACCTGAGCCAAAGGCAGACACTTAACCGACAGCCACCCAGGTGCCCTTACTGTTGATTTTTAAAAACAATAAGCAATACATTGTTTTTGCTAATTATTCTCATAGTAAGTTATAAATAAAGCTGTTAGTTATTTAGATTTCACAAATTTGGATTAAATGTAAATTTTTTTTAAATAAGGCACAGAAATAATAAAATATTGCCATGTTAATCAACATTTAGACTCTAAAATTAAATCTAAACAGATATCATACAAAAGCTGGAAAAGTCAGTTTAGTTCTTTTAGATCTTTTTATTAAGTATTTGAATATTGTTTGAAAAATACTTGTGTTCAAATGCTTTTTCTGGATCTCCTTAACTCTATGGTCCAAATTCTCTGACTTAAATTCTATGAATTAAATTCTCTGAGCATTAGTTTCTCCTGTAAAATGGTTCTAAAAAAAGCTTCCTCTTCGTGCTGTGAAGAGTATATAAAGTAGAACTTTTACAGTGATTAATGTGTTGGTGACCTTCAGGCAATGTTAGTGTAGCTGGAGATTATGAACAGATTGGTAATAATGGAAGGACCATAAACCATCATTCCCTGTTTATTGCATACCATGCCACAGAGACGATAGGATTGTAGATTTGGGCTTTCTGAGCATTTGACAAGGACCACAACTTCCAACTGCTAGTGTCTGTGTTTCTTTGCCTGAGAATTTTCCTCAAAAAGGGAAAGCTGCTATACCTCTAAAGCAAGCTGCTATACCTCTAAAGCTGGCCAAAACAGAGGGGAATTAACTCTTCTAGGCGGAGCCTTTAGGCATTGCTGATGAGAGCTGGGGTACTATAGCTGCCCCATGGTTTGGGGGAACTCATGTCCTAAGTTCTAAGTCCTCCAGCTTTATCTGGCTCCATGATGTGAACTTTTTGCTGTTTTCTTTTTCCATTTCTCTACTGTGTATCAGTGATTTCTGCACTTTTCAAATGAGCTATTTGCACACAAATCCTTGTCTCCAGGTGTGCTTCTGAGGAAATCCAAACCAAGAGCAAATTAATGTAAATTGAACAATCAGTTCTGCCATTCAGCTAAGCTCAATATGCATTACGCTAATTTGATAAATGCTGTAAGAAAGTTAGACATAAAATTTAATCAGGACACAGATGAAGGTAAAATTAATTATTAAATTTGCCTGAGGCTCAAAAAGGTCTATAATATCTGTGGGGACATTTGAATTGTTTGGAGAATGAGAAAGAGTTCATAAGCATCAGAACTGGAGAAAGGCATCCCAGATAACAAGAAATAGCATGAGAAAAGAGTAAGAAGTGAAGAGGCATGTGATGTTCTGAGAATGATGAGCAGCCCAGTGTGACCAAAGAGAAAGGCGGGATGGGCCTACCGAAGGATGACTGCTGATGAGGCTGGGTCCATACTGAAAAAAGTCATATGAAAAAACATACTGAAAAATGCTGACTAAACTCTTATGTTAGTTTTATTCTTTTGGCAGTGGGCGGGCATGAAAGTTTTTGAAGATAACAATGATGACTACAATTGTGCTTTAAAAAGAGCAGGGAATGAACTGGGCTAGGACATGACATGGGCAGGAAAACCATTTAAGAGGCTATTGCTATAATGCAGAAACATAATGATGTTTTAATCTGGCACAATGGCAATTTCAGTAGAAAGGAGCTTATGGATGTTAGAGATGTTTTAGCTAAAAAATAGAGGACTGGAACAAAGTGTTGAAAGAAGAGTTTAAAATGACCCTAAGTTTTCTAGTTTAAACAAATATGTGTATTGTAATACTTTTATTGCCATGTTAGGGAATTCAGAAGAAAGTGAAAATGTAATTGTGAACTGGTAATGAATGCAATTTTGAATATGACATTTAACAGGTAGAGTGAATTAAAGGTGACAGTGGGCAGGGAAATCCAATATCACTAATAGACAGGGCAAAGGGGTTCCCTGGCCCTGGGTCCTGTGCTTCTGGGGTCCCCCTTAGACTGTCCTCCATCTGTGATCCCTCCATTGGGCAAGATGTTGGATCCATCTACAGCCTATATCCCTTGCCTTTGCGTGCCTAGAACCCCAAATTCTCTGTTCAGATGGCCCCAAGCACATTTTAAGGTCTGTAACGGCCTTTAACTCATGTCTTTTTCCTTCCAGGGGTGGACCATGTTGCTTTATTCACATACTTATGCCTAAAGGGTGACCAATGGATAGCTATTTGCTGTAGGCACGAAGGGACAGAACTAGGATATACAGGCTAAAGTGTCTACACAGAGCACCTAATGGTGAAGGTTGGAGCTGCTGGTGGGAGGCTGCAGGATGAGGCTGTGTGCCAGAAACCAGGGGTTAGGAGCAAGCTCTTCCTGTGCTATCAAGTTCAGGTGCAGAACTTTGAGGAATCCAAAAATTCTAAATTCAAGTTTTGCTTATCTGATCATTATGAAATATATTTTTCAAGGTAGCAGGAAAGTACACATTTTATTTAATAGTCTGTTAGCTTGATGTATGATTATTAAATACTTACATAGATAGTATATGAGCTTCTATTTGTATTCTTGGCTCAGGCTTCACAAATGTTAGCAGCAAACCTAATAAAATCAACAGATTTGTGTAATGATATAAGCTCAGGTTAGATTATAGCTGTTAAAATGGAAAGGAAAAGAACCTAAAAGGCACTTTTTTAGGATGCATTTAACTATCAATCTTAGATTTTTTTAAAGATGAACTTGGGCTTCAAAGTATCTTTATTCATGGCCAGCAACAAAAACCAATGATCATAGAATTTAAAAGCAATATATTAAATTCAGTTTACTTTTCTGTCCTTAAGTCACATATTGTATGTTTTCTGTTCAAATTTTCTTTTTATTAATCAGCATGAAACAGTATTGAGCACTATTGTTAGTATGATAAAGATACTATGTTACTCACTTTGGGCTTCGGGGATACCAAGCAATCTTTCAAAGTTCCTGTTGTAGAATTAAAGGAAAGAGGATTTTTCAAGCTAGATTTATAAATTTTATCTAAGAATATAGGAAAAAAATATTACCTTCTTTTACTTTTAGAAGACAGTGCAGTAAAACTGGAAAATTGGGTGTTTTCACATCTGGCTACATACAAGTGAGGATCCTACCTTGCTACTCAGTCACAATATATGTATCATCTCTGGTATACATTTTGCTCATGGAATAAAAAGCCCAGCAACTACATAAAAGTATCTTTAAACAGTGAAGTTGTTCTCTTCAAAGATAAAAGGTCATTTATCAGCATTAGGATCTATATTGCTTGGGAAAATTTGTTTTTTGCTGTCCCATGGAATTCATTTTCATCATATTGTATATCTAATTTTTCTAGATTTACACATTTACACATGTGAGTTTGTTTTCTTGGATTTGACTTCATAAAAAGTACCACCAGATCTTCAAAAATAATCTCTCATTCTGAGTAAATTAAAGCAGGCTGCCCAGCTTACTGTGTGTCCAGCTGGCTAAAGGCTTAAACAGGAAAGAGACTCAAGGAGATTCTGTGGTAGGTATAAGATAAACATGCTCTTGTTTATGTTTTGCTGATACTCTGGTTGTTTAGAAGTTGGGGAACTTTTTTCCTTGCTTTGGGCTGTTCTTTTAAAAAACCAAACAATCATCCAGTGCGCCTTGTTGCTTTGATCTTTGTTTTTATATTTTGTTATACAAGGCTCAAAGTCTTACAGTTTGTTGTGTTTCATACTTTGCCAGATCATCCCCTTTCTATATGTATTGCCCATAGATGGCTGAAAGTAAAAAATAAAGGAAAGGTAGAGTGTCTTAAAAACTGACATCTCCCATAAATCCCAGGAGAATGTTGTATAAATATTGGCATTCTTTTGCAGGTGCTAAAATAGAATTCTGTGGCCTTTCACCTGGTGTAATTAACTTCCTTTTATTACTCAGTGTTTACCATATCTTTTCCTAACCTTTGTTTTTTTCACGGGAGTGCCCTTAGGACCAAACCTAGTAAGTTGTAGAGACACCTGCATGCCACAAGGCAAACACCAAACTTCATTCTAGAGCCAGAACAAAGGTCCTACAAACCGACTCTACAGATTCTCTCAAACGCTAGTGTGATGAATTTTGTGAGGCTATGTAATCAGTCTCAAAGGAATGTTACAGTGATTTGCTAATTTTGACACTCTCACAGAAACATTAGTACCTTGGGTGACTTAATAATGCAAGCTTATGCTTTTAAATTCAGTTATAAAACACTGTGTGTATGTGTTTGTCTATGGCACATATTTTAGTTGTCTCTGGAATCTGGTAGCTGTTTAACAGAATGTGGGCTGACCTGAATTATGACAAATCTTTTGAAGGTTTGTGTCAGGGAGACAAATAATGTTTACATTTAAAGTATGCAAAGCCAGTGACACTGGTTTATTTCTTGAGCATACACTTATGCTCAGCATGAAGCATGACATATCTGGATTTAAAATATTTAATATTAAATTTTAATTTAATATCTTCCCATTATAAAATATTATAACTTGTCTCCCAATCTATGCTCTTGGGGCCATTGATGAAGGAGTAACTTTTGTGAACCCAAACTTTGAATTAAAATTGCATTCCTAAATATTTTCCCATCCTAAATGATATCATATAAATGTTTGAACTTCAGACTCCATATTTTCCCCCATAGTCTCCTATTGAAATAACTTAATGGGAAGCCTGCTGACAAAATAATCTGGAAAATGTAGTTCGCTAGTCATAGCTCAATTATCACAGAATTGGAGTAAGAGGGTAAGAGTCTCTTGGTGTTTTCAGAAAGGGAGCTACAGATTCCTACTGATCACATGATCCATCTCAAGACAACAGTCATAAAATCGATCTCAAAAGAGGAGGACTCATTACAGAAGAGGATATGGCTTTGCTCTAAAAATCTTGCACTTTTCAGTCTTGTCAGAATTTCTATACAGGAGTGCCTGGGTGGCTCAGTCGGTTAAGCGTCTGCCTTCGGCTCAGGTCATGATCCCAGGGTCCTGGGATCCAGCCCGCATCGAACTCCCTGCTCAGTGGGGGGGAGCCTGCTTCTCCCTCTCACACTGCCCCTGCTTGTGCTCTCTGTCTCTCAAATAAATAAAATCTTTAAAAAATTTTTTTAAAAATTAAAAAAAAAATAGAATTTTTATACAGTATTTTTTTTTGCCACTCCGAGTACCATTAAATCTTCTGCGTCATAAGGCCTAAGTGGCAGAGCATCTTATACAGGGCCCTGGACCTGCTATAGAATCTTCCCTTTTCTGAGCCTCACCAAAATTTGGCAGCCTTATGGTTTACTTGGCCCATGGAGTGGAGCAGCACACTTTAGTATGTTACATGATTCTAAAATAAAAAGAGTGCTGTAGATCCTGGTTGACTCTTTTATAGCAATAATCAGTGTAAGATGCAACAACTGGTCCTTTACTTGATTTCCAAGCATGCTTCAGACCAGTAGACCCCTAGAAGCTTCATGGTGACACTCTGAGTTTTCATGGGCTTATTTCCCATCTTGTGGCATGTTTGTGTCTTACAATGATACTTGCTACTTTGTGCTTTTCTGTTCCAATCAGCATAATGTCATCAATGTAATGGACCAGATTTTCGGTGAGATGCCGATATGATTAAGATCTCTGAAGATTAAATTAGTTTAGAGAGCATGAGAATTGAGATAGCTCTGAGATGAGACAATACAGGCGTATTTAAAAACTTTTTTTAACTGAACTATAGTTGACACACAGTGTTCACATTCATTTCAGGTGTAAAACACAGTGATTCAACAAGTCTATACCTTATGCTATGCTCACAAGTAGTTACAGTGCAACGCTATTATAATACCATTGACTATATTCCCTGTGGTATGCCTTTAATCCCTGTGACTTAATTCATTCCATAACTGGAAGCCTGTACCTCCCACTCTCCTTCATCCATTTTGCCCATGTCCCCGTCCCTACCTCTTTGGCAACCATCAGTTTGTTCTCTGTATTTGTGGGTCTGTTTCAATGCAGTTATATTTTTGCCCATTTTGGGGGAGAATGAACTGTGTCTAATCATGCTCTAAAATTGGTAGAGGAGAAAGAATTGTCAAATCAATAGCTGTGTACCAGGTGCCAGATTTGTGTTGATTTGCTCTAGTAAGAAATTCCAATAGTATCTTATAGCTGCAACTGGAGTCAACACCTGATCAAGTTTTAATCTCCAAGATCTGTCCACCATCTGCATGACAAAATAGCAAGTTAGGTGTGGATGTAATAAAAGTCACCACTTTGCATTTTTCAAGTCTTTGATGGGGTACTAATATAATCAGCTTACTCAGGTATGGGGTATTGTGTTTAGTTTTCAAACCTGATGGGGGAGAGGAAGTTCCAGGAACTTCCACTTTGCTTTTTCTACCATAATAACTCTCTCCAGTTTCCATGTGAAGGGTGATTTCAGCCAGTTGATGAGTATGCATTTTTCAGTGTTATATTCAGAAACTGAGAAATAAGTGATATTATGCTAGGAATATCTGGCATCTTGACTTAATTGATTGTAGGCCACCATTAATTTTTAATTATTTTCATCAACAACCAAGAAAGTCCATTTCTCAGCTATTTGAGCTAACACATTAGAATCCAGAATCTCTAGTAAGTGGATCCATATCAATAAATTGAACCAATCCAATTTTTTAAAAAATAACTTTTTTGAGTTACAATTTACAAACAACAAAATTCACTTGTTTTAATCTACAGATAAATGACTTCTGACAAATGTCTGTGACTATGCAGCCAGCCCAATCAGGAAATTTCCCTTGTGCCTTTTGTAGTTAATCTCCCCAACTCCCTGCCCTAGACAACTACTGATAGGATTTCTATCACTATAGGTTAGTTTTTCCTGTTCTCAGATTTGATTTAAATGGGATCATATAATATATTTTTTGTTTTTGTTTTGTCTTGTTTTGTTTTTTGGTTAGACTTCTCTCACTCAGCATAATTTTATGTTTTTAACTTGTTCCTTCCTTCTTATTGCTGAGTAATGTTCCACTGCATGAATAATACCAGAGCTGGTGTAGCCATTCACTAGTCGGTGGACATTTGAATTATTTCTAGCTATTGGATTTTCTGAATAATGTTGTAAACATTCATTTATAAGTATTCCCAGACACGTGTCTTTATTTCTTTTGACTAAATACCTTTAGATGTGGAACTGCTAAGTTAGATGTTCATTGCATGTTTAAATATATAAGAAGCTCAAATTTAATACAATGTTATATTCTATTCACCTTAGTCTAAAACATTTATAATCCATATTCAAACATATTCTTTGGTTTTCTACCCAAATATGCTAGAAAAATCTTGTAAATCTTTTGGAATATATGCAACCTTCTCCTAGATCAGACTTTTTCTTAAGTTTTCTGGGATCCACTCTAATTATAGGTACAAATAGAGATTGTAATAATTACAAAGAACTAATATCTTCTTAGAAGGCAACTTCTCAATGTGAGAGAATTTATTGCAGGGTATTTAAAACTGGTCTCTTTAGATTCAAGAGAAGGTGCTGGTAAGAGAGGCTTATGGAGACTATTTAAACTAATTCCATGCCCTAAGGCTGTGCCGCTATGAAGCTCTTCACTAGGTAATCATCCCAGTAGGCTCTCATGACAAATGCTGCTGCATAACTTGAGTTAAAAGTTTCTGTTAAGGTTTTCATTTTATTTTTAAAGTTTATTTCCTTAATTCAACCTTAGACAATAAAACAATTAGTGAGTTCCTTTTAATGCATGTGTCAGGTAGTGTCTCAGGCACTGGGGATAAAGCATTGAATTGAATAATGTACTCCCTGACTTTAAAGAATTTACAACCTAGTATGCAAGTTAGTTATAAAACACATGAACATCCAAATAAATGCACAGAGATGAATCATGGTAAGTCCCATAAAGGAAAATTAAAACATATCAGTAGAGATTTTTACTGGGGGAATTTACATTGAAAAGTGTTGGGGCAGAGCCAGCTCTTTTGAAGAAGTGGTGATTAATCCTGAGTGGTAAATTAAAGTTAGTTGAGGGGAGAGAACACCCAGGCAAGGTAAAGGGCAAGTGGGAAGGTGCTGAGACAGGAGAGACCTTGTATTTTCAAAGGAACTGAGAAGTCCACTTTTGCTAGAATAAAGGAAAAAAGCAAAGGGAATGTAGCTGAAAATGTAGGCAGGAGTCAAATCTTGCAGGGTTCATAAGCTTTATTAAAGCATTTGGATTTTATTCCAAGTGCAGTGAGGAGTTATTAAAAAGTTTGATGCAGAGTAATGATTTTAAATTCAATACTTTAAAATATCAACTGACTGTAGTGTAGAAAAAGGACTGAAGAGAGCCCAGGCAGGAAGTGGATCATGTGGTAAGTAGTTCAGGGTAAGTTAGAGAAAGGGTGACAGCAGTGGGATGGAGAGATGGGTGGACTTGAGTTGCCCCTTGGAGGTAGAATCCATAGGAATTGATAACTGATTGGCCATGAGGGAGTGATGGAAGGGCAGTATTTGAGGATCACTCTGGGTTTCTGGCATAAGCACCTCGAATTATGGAGATACCAGTTACTGCCATGGGGAAGTCTGGAAAGGAAGCAGTTCTGAAGGGAAGATCAAAGCTTAAGTTTTTGAGTTTGCTTCTGAGATGGGATGTATGGGTTGGAAATGGAAATTTGTCAATAGATGAAAATCACCTAGGTCAGAAAGAAAAGCACAGAGGAAATGCAAGACCAAGGGCTGAGTACGTGAACCATGAAATGCTACTATAAATGCATCAAAAATTGACCCTGTCTAGTGTGTAGCCCATCACCTTAACTCTCAAAGATGACCTGGTCTCCTACTTCCCCAAGGAATAATCTTATATCAAATCTTCCCAATATTCACCCTAATCCATTTGGGATCAAAACACTCTCGATGCTTTTCCCCCAAATCTCTCTCCACTCTTGATTTTCATGGAATGAATCCCTCCTGTTCCTTTTACCTTGTCTATTTTCTCTTACCATTTGAGCCTGAAATGTCGATTTCTCCAAGAATTTCATCCTGGAACTTCTTATTTCTTACTTTTGTGCATTTACAAATGCGCAATACAAATTACCCAGACTTAATAAGCATGTAAACATGATACAGGTTAAAATAAAATTCTTCCTGTCTCAGTTTTTTGCTGAGGTTACAGATTTCCAGAGCAAAACAAGAGCTGCCAAATACTTAAATAACTCAGATTGAATTGCTAGACTACCTATTCTGGATACATTAAAGACTATGATTCCCCCTCCCCCCCCCCCCCCGTTTTTGAGCAAAACAAGAGCTGCCAAATACTTAAATAACTCAGATTGAATTGCTAGACTACCTATTCTGGATACATTAAAGATTATGATTTTTTTCCCCCCTGTTTTTAGTGATCACATTTCTCTAGCCTCCAAGAGAGTAAAGTTTGAGGTGCTGGAGGAGTATTTTCTTGAAGATGGTTGAGGAATCACCATTGTGGTGGTATGAGATGGTGTTTTCTCTTTTTACCTCAAACCAGATGAGGTGCTTTGCCATGTGCCAGGTAGAGTGGAAACTTATAATACATTTAAGAACATTAGATACAATAATTCTTAAAGTAATATAGTATTAAAAGAAAGTAATATAAATGCAGGAAGTTGCTATGTCTGTGAGTACGTGAGATGTTTTTGCCTATCATAAACATCCTTTTTGTTTGTAGGTAACTGTAGACCATAGGCTAAAATAGCTTGCGCCCCCTCCCCTCCTTTTTAGAGCAAGGTCTTTTCTCTGGTGGTGTGTGAAATGGTTGGTATAATTCATTGATTGGTATATAAATTAACAGACATATGTGCCATTTTCAGTAACTCATTGTTTACAGATGTTGTGCTCTTGATTTTTTATTTAGTATGTGGAATAACATGATAGTGAAATGATCGGTTTTTGTATTTTCCTATTTGCTACTTCCTGTGAATGAAAATCTGTAGCTTCATTTCACCTCTGTAAACGGGGCTATTAACATTTCCTCCCTGTAAATACTTTCTAAAATAATTAAGATTTTCAGAAAAGCATAGCTGTTTAGACACAGAGACATATGCAAGCCTCAAAGTCGCCTTCCCTCTAAGAATCAATGAACAATTTTTGAACTGCCAAATTAAAAAAAAATAATGACATGTAGTTTCTTTTCTTTTTCTGGTGAATCTTGGAAATTATTTTAGTGTTTCATATTACACAGTATTTTATTTATTTATTTACTTTGAAAGATTCATTTATTTTATTTGAAACGGAGAGAGAGAGAGAGAGAGAGAGTACACAAGCACAGGAACGGGTAGGTACAGAGGGAGAGAAAAAAACCAAGCAGACTTGGCGCTGAGAGCAGAGCCCAACTCAGGGCTCAATCCCAGGACCCTGAGACCTTGACCTGAGTGGAAACCAAGAGTTGGATGCCCAACTGACTACACCACCCAGGGGTCCCATATCACACAGTATTTTAGATTGATTGATACGGAATTATATTAACCTACAAATCACATAGTGATTTTATGATTATTTCAAATATTTAAACCTAAAATTGGATAGATTGGTTTTTATTAAAGAAAAAATAGCAAGAACCATGGATGGCATATATTCAAGATATACACTAGTTGCAGTGATGCCTGTAACAGGGTTGCTCACAGAATTCTAGGCATTTGAAGGATATTATTTGGGTAAACCTGATTCTTATTCAAAATATTTATATATATAATTTAAATGTTATGAATATATATTGGATTTATAATGTCATAACTGGATTGAATTGTGTTAGCATGTGTTATATGCATAGTGATTATTTCAAATATTTAAACCTAAAATTGGATAGATTGACTTTTATAATCTTATTGAAAATGCAGATGGTTTTCTATTCATACTCAAGCCTCAGTAAATTTTTCCCTGATTTAAAAAAAAATATCATTTTATTCTTTTAATATTTATGATGCTTAAACTACTCCTTTCCTTTCTGGAAGCAATGATGATTTGTTTAAGCATGATATCTATGCCAGTTTTTATACAACTATACTATATCATAAAATTATTTTTAAGTGTATGCAATTTCTGTGAGAGGAAATCCTATCTCTTTAAATCATACAAATTGCTTTGTTGAATATTGTTGTCAAACCCAAAGCATTAAATCATGCTTGGTTTCTTTCTCTCAGAATATAATGCAAGGACATTTCCTTTAGATTGGGCGAGCAGAGAAGAGATGGCAGAGCAATGTGAAGGCCCTGCAGTCCCTACTTGCAAACCCAAAGGAGAAAATTCCTTTGAATAGCCTATTTTTTGGTCATATCTTCTTTTATAGAAAAATCCCACCTTATTTTTTGCTCCTTACTTTTTAGAATAAAGACTGAAAACAACTAAATTTATTTAGTAATGTGATAGCAAAGTTCAGCCAATATATATATAATATATAAAATATATATATTAATATATAATGTATATATTAATATATATTAATATAGAATGTGTATATATATAATATATAATGTATATAATACAATATATAATGAAGTGCTCGATACCTAATAACCTTTGGAAGAGACTGCAAAGTGAGTAACTGGATATTGTGCTAAAAGTTGCCTAATGAAAAGCTAGGGAAATTTAATTTTTGGCTTTGGCATTCTCTTCTTATCTCTTTCTTTATCTCAGATCCATTTTCTCTCTCTCTCTTGGAAATTTTTCTCTTTGCTTTTATATGTAAATATTTTATTTTATTATTTTTTAATATTTTTTATTATGTTATATTAATCACCATACATTACATTATTAGTTTTTGATATAGTGTTCCATGATTCATTGTTTGTGTATAACACCCAGTGCTATATTTTAGATTCAGGTGGTGGGCTCTGCATTGACTACTCACTGACTATGATATGAGATGAATCTTGACACCATGACTGAGTACTATAGAAAGGCATTGGGAGTGTGGATTCAGAAAACTCACTGAATTCCTTGAACTACTTCCACAATCAGAGTGTCAGTGTTGTAAGGAAAATCATAATAATGAGACAAAAACTTGAGAATTTCAAAGGATTTGATCTCTCCCCACTCCTCATTCCTCATTTCCTTCCCATGACATCAACAGAAACAGATGATACTGAAATTGGAGCCAGTTGTGTTGAACTGAAATATTTGCCTTCATATCAGTTTCAAAAAGCTAAAATGGTGAGGAAGGGGTACTAGACAATTTCTAATTGTAAAAATTCTGTGAATTTGTATATCTTCTGATATCCAGACCCATATTCCCAACAGCCCATTGAGGATTTTATACCCCATATTTAAACTGAATCTATCTTTCACTGACGTGGGAAACAAAGGCAGAAGGAAACATAGATAAAATTGAATGTCCTTATAACCTGCAGCCCATTGACAAATGCTTGAGGCAGGCAGAGTATAATGCTCCTTCAGGAAGCTCCTAACTGTCTTAATGGTAATGCCTTGCTAGAGGGAAAAACAATCTTAGTTTGACAATAACAAGGCCTCCAGTACCTTGTGTCTTCTTTAGCCTATGCAAATCCTTTTGGAACTTCTCTTATTCTTACTTCCCCCAACCCCAAGGTGTATAATCAATTGCCCTCATAATCCTCCAGGAGCAGGAGGCAGCAGGGGACAACAGGGAGCAGAGGAGGCATCAGCTCTTTCTGCCCACGGGTCCTGTCCCCATGCTTTAATAAAACCACCATACATCTCAAGAATTCTTTCTTGGTTGTCAGCTCCAGACCCCACCAAACCTCACCAATATTCAAAAACTACATCATCACCACTCAGATGAACTTCTCTTGTTCTATTGTTGTCTTAATTCAGCCAATATCATCATCATCTGGATGCTTGTTGTGGCCTCCTAACTGATTTACCTGCCACATGACCCTGGGATCATGACCTGAGCTGAAGGCAGATGCTTAAGTGACTGAGTCACCCAGGTGCCCCTGAAAAATATCGATTTTCAGTCCTATTCTGTTCTCATGTATTATACTATATTCATTTATTTATTCATTAAATCAGAAAATGCATATCAAGCATCCAGAATATATCATAAATTGTGCTAGGGATAAAAAATTAGTGAATGAGAGACATGGTTCTAGTCCTTAAAGAGCACATAGTCCAGTGCAGCACCCCAGTAATCCACTGGGTACAATACCGTGATGGTGCTGTACAAGAGTGAGCTAAGAGGGCAGCAGAGGCATCTGCAGGGACACAAAGAGCCAGACATCAGCTGAAGGATGTCTGGATTGCACCAACAGTGGCTGGCTTGGATGTAGAAATGTTCTAGGTAAATATCTTAAAGGATATGAGAAGGCATACCAGAAAGCATGGAATACTTAGGCAGGGGCACAGATCTGCTTGGGGACTGATTTTTGCCACCTCAGGTATAAAAAGAGTAGACATATGGTTGGACTGAAATTTTGGTTTCAAAGGGCAGGCAAAATTGAAAACTGAATGTGAGATTCTTTGAGAGAGAGGCTTGAAGTGATGTCTTGATATCTGTGCTGGTGAGGAAATGAAACTGAAGGGAATGGTAGAATGACCTGGAAAAAAGAACATAGTCAAGAGATTTGAAATGTCCTTATTTTATTCTGCACTTACCCTCGATTCTCTCCATTTCCCATGCTCCAGCCATCTATTCCCCAAATGTAACACCTGACTTTTCCAAAGTTTTGGTCAAGATATTCTCTTTCCGGGAAAGTTTTCTTTTTTTGGAAACTTTGTTAAAGCCAAGCCCTACCCCAGCTAAAAATTTCTACCTCCTCAGAGGAACCTTTGGCTTTATAATTATTTACTTTATCCCTTCCTTCACATGATGTATCTATTTTTTTTTTACTCATTTTTATTCAATTCTGCCTTTTTAAGGGCTTATTTACTCAAGTAGTTGTTTCTACGATTAGATCATGGGTTCATGGTGGGTAGAAATTTGGCTCATTTGTCTTTGTTTTTGCTGTGCTGGACTCCATACCATATGGTGCAGTAAAGAAAATAATTATGGTCTCTGGCTCATAGAACTTATATTCTAGTGGAGAAGAGAGACAATAACTGAGCAAATAAGTGAATAAGATAATTTTCTATTGTGATAACTGTATGCCAGGAGGGAGAGAGGTGGGTGGTTTTAGTGAGGGTGGTCTGGCAAGGTGTCCCTGAGGAGAAATAACGGACCTGAGAAGGAGCCTTAGGAAGAGCCCACAGCAGGAAAGGAATGGCGGGCACTAAGGCCCAAAGTGAAAAAGAACGAGGCAGTTTGCAGCTTCTAGCTGGGCATGGGCAGAACACTGCCCCAGAAAGAATTTACTTGGTTAAGGGTCCCAGTGTCATGTCAGTGAGTGAAGATAACACTGGACAGGAACTTTGGCGACCTCGGACACATCACTTTACACTTTTGAGCTTAAATATTCTTCAGTAACATGAAACAGTTGGTCTTCCTGTCTAACATTAAGGCCCTTTTGGTATTTGATTCCTCTTTATTCTGGTAGATGGAGTAACCTTAGGATTTCTGAGGAGGGTGGGGCTGGACAGGAGATGAGATTTTTCTCCTTTCCTGTTCATAGGAATTTTGAATCCTTTATGTTTGAACACACTGGCACCTATGTGTGTCTTCAGATGAAGCTTCCTTTTAATCTGCAGAGAAGAGTCTGGCCGCTGGTCAAAGGCACAGATTTATTCAGAAAAACCAGAGCAATTTCAAGGAATTTGCAGGTAAAGAAGAAAGAGAACACATGATCTTCACCTTTGCAACCTGTGAAGATGAACTGGGAAGAGAAAATAAGGAGTTGTTGGTTTACATGTTAAGTCTCCCATATTATTTTTTCCCTGACAGACCAGACTGGGCATTCCTCATAAATAGAATTACCATTGCATTGGTGAAATGCTACCTCAGCCTTACCTCTAATGAAAAAAGCCTGGTAGATAGATAAATAGTGCCAGGACAGATAATACCATATTTAGTTCCTCCTCACAAATATGCAGAAAATTAGATCTGAGATGGTGCATTTGCTCAAGAGGATAAAAATGAGTGATTGCAATGGCTTATATTTTTGAAGTCAGTGATGGATATTTTTTATCTTAACTTCTTAAATTTGAATTTCAAGGGGCCAGAGAGGCTAAGTTCTGATTCAAGATTAATATAACTTCAACCATAGATTGAATTTGGGCTTTTTTCCCACAGAAAAATGGTTACTTTGTCCAGCTAGTATTTTAACTGTTACTTGTGTTAAAGATGAATAAATGACAGTATATATTGTGTGAAAATGATTTATGAGATGTGAATACAAATTGACTTTATTTTCAGACATAAAGAAAAACACTTTGTGTTTGGAGGACGATGATGAATTGGGATTTTTATGCTGTTCTGATTAAAAGACTGTTCCTTTGATGATTAGAAAGATGAGATATAAAATGATTTTATTTAAGATAGTTTTAATTTTCATAATGAGCTTAACAGTCCAGACTATAAATTATCATAGTAATTATAGATCTTTTATTTGTGAATCATTTTAATGCAAAACAGTTAGCTATGGGATAACAAGAGGGTGCTTTGAATTTTCATTCATTTGCGCACTACTTTTGTGAGAAGTGATGATATCGAAACATTTTTATCTATTTTTCAACAAATAAAACTTTCCCATTTCCCTTTTATCTTAAGATAAAGTAAACTCAAATATATTGCACTAAATTCTTTATATAGTTAGTATTAAATTTTGAGGGAAAATGATACACAAGGAGATTTAAAATTTCCACTACTGCAAACCTAATACCTCTGTTATCCAGCATGTGAGTGTATTGTTAGCTGAATTTTTTTAAATCTTTTAAGTTAAGCAGTGAAATTGCCCAAATGTTTTAACTTTTTTGGCTTATAACCAATGGGTTATTTTCAGCAAGAGATGTTATCAATTGTAAGTCTACCATCAGAACTAACCAAGCAATGGTGGTATCAGTGTACTTTTAGAAAGGCACACATGTTAAAGGCTATCACTGATGATGTTAGCTAAGCACACGCAAAAAAATCTATAGGGGAAGAAAGAATTTCACCCCTCAAATACTGGACCCTGAAAACTTTAGCAGACTGAAAACTCACATTTAGAAAACTTAAAACAAAACATAATACTTAAAATCAATGAGAAAAATAGAAACTACTGAATAATGCAGAGGTCTCTGTATTACTCATTAAATAGAATAACATTTATTTTCACCCTGAAATAGAAACTTGACAGGCCACTGAATTAAATAAAACACATGGCTATCTTAGTTAGAACAGTCAAAAATGAATGATTTTAATAGACTTGCCTATCCTTCAGTGAGTTTCCAACTCTATGTCACCTTCCCTTATGACTTTAACACACGTAACCTATGTCAAAAGTGGTACATCTAAGACTTAAGAAAAGTAACTTGAGAAGGTAGAATTATCCTCTCAGTATCTACAATGAATTGTGTTCATCAACAATGGTTGCTTTATGCTACCATTTAATTAGGGTGTTATGGAAATGGTAACCTAATATAAAAGTCAAACATGGCACTATTGTGTCATGTCCCCATTTTTAATTGAGGCTAATATTGATGAGGGATGCCCAAATTTATTAAAAAAATCTGTTTTAGATATATGATTTCCTAGATTGTTATATTAAAATTTTAATGAGTTTAGAAATTTGGTTTTATTAAACTCCAAGATCTTATCCACTGTATCTAATCTATTATTTGTTTCTGAAAGACTTATGTCAATTCTGTAAGGCTAGAGAGGTCTTTTTTCCTTCTGTTCCTTAATCAATAAATAACACAAATTTTGAAAGGGAGATAACCCATTCCTGCCTCATCTTGATAAAAATGAAATATGAGAATTTTAGGTATTTGTGAGGATCTACATATTATATATATGGAATTGGTTTTTATTTTTTAAAGGAATGTTTTGGGAGGACACTGGGGTACATGATGGAACAGACAGACTTTAAGAATGGGAGGTAATGGGGTGCCTGGGTGGCTCAGTCGTTAAGCATCTGCCTTCAGCTCAGGTCATGATCCTAGATCTTAAAAAAAAAAAAAAAAAGAATGGGAGGTAAGACAGTTATGGTGCTCTAGAAAGGGACACTGAATCCAGCCTTACTTATCTGTTCATGTGAATTATAAATTTCTTAGTATGAAATAGTTGTGCAATTAAAATTTTGAATGTAAATTAACTCTTTAATTAAGGTCAACATTGAATATTAAATATGTAATATAGCTGCGTGAATATTTTAAGAACATGAATTTAGTACAAGGCAGGTTTATGACTTACTTGACAATAATATTTCATAACATTTAAAATTTGAATTTACAGTATTTATTCCCAGTTAGCAATTATTTATTTATTTGCCTTTGATTTTGTTTATGCCAGTTTTTCCCAGTATGTTGTAATCTCCATGAGGCCCTGAACCATGCTAAACTTGTTTTCTACAGTATGTCCAATCCTGCCACAGTAGGCATTCAAATATTTGCTAAATGTTGTTTTATTATATAATCTGTGGTCAGTTGGAAGAGATATGTGGGATAAACATTTTTTTTTTTCTAAGATTTTATTTATTTATTCGACAGAGAGAGACACAGCGAGAGCAGGAACACAAGCAGGGGGAGTGGGAGAGGGAGAAGCAGGCTTCCCGCTGAGCAGGGAGCCCGATGTGGGACTCGATCCCAGGACCCTGGGATCATGACCTGAGCCGAAGGCAGACGCTTACCGACTGAGCCACCCAGGCGCCCCTTGGGATAAACATTTTTATATGGCATGTTGTTGAACCTGCATATAGTTTTCCATTTTATTTATTGTATTTTATTTTTTTAAAGATTTTATTTACTTGCTTGAGAGAGAGAGAGACAGAGAGAAAGAGACAAAGAGACAGAGAGAACAAGGGGGGGTGGGGGGGTAGGGGGGGGGGAGGGGGGTGCAGGGCATAGAGACAGTAAGAAGCAGACTCAGAACTCCCCACTGAGCAGGGAGCCTGACAGGCACTGGATCCCAGGACCCCAAGATCATGACCTGAGCAGAAGGCAGGTGCTTAACTGACTGAGCCACCCAGGTGCCCCTATGCTTTTCCATTTTAATATGTTTTCTTTAGGACTTTGTATAATTTGACTCTCTAAACATCGTTTCTCTTAGAACTCTCATTCATATTTACAAATGTAAATATCACCTCTCTCTCAAATTTTAGAACAACATATTTGACTAACTCTTGAATATCCTGTCACCTAAACTCAGAATGTCTAAAATCGAATTTGTCATTTATTTTCCAAATTCACTTTAATAATTTTGCCACATATTTTCTAAACCCTTGATCAGAAAACTATACACATCTTAAATTTTTCTTTTTGCTTTGTATATCTGTCCATAACTAAACCTAATTAGTCATAAAGTTGTATCGTTCTGTCCCTTGTTATATCTTTTGCATTTTCACTACTTTTCATTACTGTTTTTGAAGCCCTTACTTCCTTACACCCACCACAACCTTGTTCCCTTGGCTTCACTTTCTCTCCTTCCCAAAATTCTGGATATTTCACTGCCAAATTAAACTCCTTGAAGCACGACAATCAACTGATTTTCTGTTCTTTCTTTTACCCTTTAGTGAACAATTACGGGACTTATTCAATAAATTCTTCAGGTCAACTCGCTCCTTCCCCCATGCAAAGAAAAAACGAATTTAGACTGAACCACTTTCCTAATATCATCTTCCAAAATTGTCTTGAAAGTTTCTGCACTTTGCTCCTATAGAAGAATGTTCATGCCTAGCCTGGTATTCAAATCTGCCTGCTGATTCAATATTCTTTTTTAGGTTTACTGAGATAAAAATTGGTTTAATCATGAAACATAGAGACTTGCACATACTAGACATTCAACAAATATTTATTAATTTTGTTTGGCACATGGAAGCTCATGTGTGTCAACTTGGGATACTGTTAAAGAACACAGTTCCATTTTCATTAGGTTAGTACAGAAATTCCTAATCTCTGTGTTTGAGAATTCTTTATGGATAGACCAAGGTACTTGTTTCCCTCAGCCCTGGGCAGCCTGCAGTGATAGGGGCTGTGGCGTCAGTTATCTCATTGGGTTATCTCCCTGTGCTATACAAATAGCATTGTTTTTTACATGTGCCATCTGTGACAAAAATGGAGCAGCACTGGGTAGCAATGCACTGATGTGTTCAGTTTATAATAATTCAACTGTTAATATTGCCTTCTGATTTTATTATTGAGGTAAAGCAGAATAGGTTTAATAAAGGTTGTCTTCTTGCTGTCAAATGTGCCATTTCTGGTTCTTTTCCAGTGTCACCTAGAGGCATAATTTTGGCTACTTGTCCCCTTGGGGATTGTTGCTGTCACTAGATTAACATTTCTTCATTTTTGTGACAAAACAGTTTGTATGATTTCATGCTTAGTGCAAGAATCTTGTGGAAAACATGCCCATGGCTTTTATAAATGAACTAACATCAAAAGCAATTTTATATATTTTTATAAAATACATATTTTATATTTTTGTCAATTTTATCAGTTCCATGTGCTCACACATCTGAGAACTTTTTTTTTTTTTTTTTGAGGGCATCTAAGAAGAAAGTATACTTCTCATGGTTTGTCTGCCTCTCTGATTTTGGAAACAAACTGAGGGTTACAGAAGGGAGGGGGGGTGGGGGGATGGGGTAACCAGGTGATGGGCCTTAAGGGGGGCACGTGTTGTGATGAGCATTGGGGGTTATACGCAACTAAAGAATCGTTGAACACTACATCAAAAACTAATGACGTACTATATGTTGGCTAACTGAATGTAATAAAAAAAAAGAAAGTATACTTCTTGAGTATTGAAAAAATACGTTGCTCTGTTTAAATAGTATCATTTTTCAATATTCTGTTGATTTAAATCTATTTGTCTACAAATTACTATTTCTAGGAGAGATTGACAGTATACAAAAAGAGCTATCAGAATTCATACTTCCAGGGATGCCTGGATAGCTCAGTCGGTTAAGCGGCTGCCTTTGGCCCGGGTCATGATCCCAGGGTCCTGGGATCGAGTCCCACGTCGGGCTCCTTGCTCAGCAGGGAGCCTGCTTCTCCCTCTCTCTTCCTCTGTTTGTGCTCTGTGTGTCAAATAAATAAAATCTTAAAAAAAAAAAAAAAATTCATACTTCCAGTAAAGCCCTAGATATAATCATTGTTAGTTAATTTAAAAAGATTGTGGTATGAGGGAAAAGTTTCTTTGATTTTTACAGACTCAGTGTTCTTTGACCTGATTGCTACAGTTTTAAAAAACATGTATTGGTATGTATTCATTTTAGGAATATGTATACAATTTGTTATAAAAAAGCAAATACCAAGTATTTTAATCCTGTTCTTAGGTATATATAATTGATATGTATTAAGCTAGAATATAGTTTCTATACAGTTTGAAGAAGACTTAAAATCTTCACTATTTGAGGAACTCAAAGAGTCCACAAATATTTCTGAATATAATGTTTCAAATTTTAGCTAAATAAATTTTAGTGTAAAACCGAATAGTCACTTTAAGATGAAACAGACTTTGATAAAACTGTATTTTTTAAAGAACAAAGTTGTGTGAGAGATATATATACACAGAATCCCAGAGGAAAAGTTTTTTTCTTCTCTTCTGTTCACATATATATTTCTTCTTCTTTGTCAATTTGAAACTTACATTGAGTGGTCTTTGTAAGGATCTTAGTCCAAAGTGGATGCATATTAGTCATATGAGTCAAACACTTTACACACATTTTTCATGAAAATTAGCTGTAGGTGTCATGTAAACAATTTGTGGAATAGAATTTTGTTCTTTGTTAAAATATGATTAATAAGCAAGATGGGTTCTTGATAGGCAGGATGAACATTTGCATCTGAATCTCTTAAAGTTCCAGGATTTAGTTCTTTTTTTCCTATTTTTTTAATTTAAATTTTGTTAGTTAACATATATCCAGGATTTAGTTCTGAGTCCACACTTTACATGAGTATGTATTTCCAGCAGAGACCTTGGCTCAGTAAAATGACTTGTTCTTTCTTGTAAAATGTCATAAATTCTCTATGTCATTCACTGAATTGTCCTTATTTTTTTTATTATGTTATGTTAATCACCATACATTACATCATTAGTTTTTGATGTAGTGTTCCATGATTCATTATTTGCAACACCCAGTGCTCCATGCAGAACGTGCCCTCTTTAATACCCATCACCAGGCTAACCCATCCTCCCAACCCCCTCCCCTCTAGAACCCTCAGTTTGTTTTTCAGAGTCCATCGTCTCTCATGGTTCATTGAATTGTCCTTACTTTTGCTATTTTAATTTAAATAAGTTTATCAAATGAAGGATGGTATTTAAAATTTATCCAGTCTTCATAGGAAACGTTTATTCATTTATACATTTCTGATGTATGAAGCTCACACTCTTTGACATTGTTTTATTTTATTTTATTTTTTAAAAGATTTTATTTATTTACTTGTGAGAGACAAAGAGAGAGAGCATGAGAGCACAAGCAGGGGGAGCAGCAGAGGGAGAGGGAGAAGCAGGCTCTCCGCTGAGCAGGGAGCCCGATGCAGGCTGGATCCCAGGACGCTGGGATCATGACCTGAGCCAAACACAGACCCTTAACCAACTGAGCCACGCAGGCGCCCCCTGAAGTTGTTTTAACCTATTAATTTCTGAAGCATCTCAGGTAACAAGTATAAGGTGTTTATTGCCCTCAAACTGTTTATAGTCAAGCCACAGAGATGAAGTTGTATTTGATTAAATGTTAGCAGTAAAATTCAGGTACAAAGAATGGGGAAAGAGTGTTTTGGAACACCATTTTTCAGATAGACAAATCTAACAAAATATTTCACTTTTAACCTCTTGGATATTAAATATTCTAAAATCTCACCATTTCATGCTGTGAATAGAATATACTGAACACGTCTTTTGGAAGATTCGAGGTCTTCATTATAAGAATTTGCTCTTTGGATAATACACGGAGGTTCTACTGAAATGTTTTTTTCTGTTTGATTATACCTAGATAACTCCAAACTATTGTGAATTTTGTATTCATAAATTCGTGTGTGTGTGCGTGTGTGTGTGTGTGTGTGACCTTGTTATTGATATCCACTTTGCAATTGTGCCATCTCCCTACTTGCCTCACTCTTATTTCCCACTCTTGCATTTTGCTTCTTCTAATTTGCTTTGGACTTGGAAATTTTTCTTTCTTCTCTCCCTTTCCTTCTTTCTTTTCTTTCTTCCTCCTTTCCTCCCTTGCTCTCTTTTTTTCCCATCCATTTACTATTTGACGGTTATTGTCTCCCATGTGCTAGCTAGTGTGCTTATTAGGATTATATACAAAGCAGAAAAAATGAGCTTCAGACAAGATCCTAGAGAATTTTCTTATGAATACAATGCACTGATCTTAGTGTATGGGATTTGTGATTTCTCTTTGGTCTCCTCAGATGTCTTTTATCCCTATCTAGTTTTGAGCTGTGTTTCATTTGGGTGAGGTGTTATAGTTATGTGATGAACTATCAGGAGTTAAGTGACAAAGGAGTTCAGTAAAAGGAGAGCAATTAGGGTGGATTATAGTAATTGGAGAAAATCTCATGGAAGAAGCAAGAGTTGATTGACTCAACATGAACTAATAAAATTACAATGATATAAAAATATTCATGTTGAAAAATTACCACATTGGGAATTTTCTTATTTGTGACACTAGTAAAATTTCAGACAAGATGGTAAATACTTGTGATCAAATAAATGGTTGCACAGATTGTTTGTCCTAACTAAATAAAATTTAATAACCACATGTGGTGATATAAATGATGAATTCACTTTATAACATTAAACTGTTTGTTGTACAGTGACTCATCATGGAGGCTTCATAGTACCAGTTACATGTGATTAGATTTGCCCTTTTCGGACTATAATAGTCCAGGTTAGGGGGTGCATATAATTGTAGGCTCCACAGAATGCTGGTAAGGACTAGGACAAAGTTTTTTCAAATGTTTTTGACTATGGTTTACCTTCACACACATGCACAAAAACAAACATATACTCCATAGACATAAAAGAGAAGTTTCACAAACTTCCCATATGCAATTCCTTCTAATATTTCCTGCTCCATCCAATTTTGCTTTTAAATATATGGATATGATCTACTAAACTGATTTCATGACTCACTAATATGTTGCAATCTTCAGTTCGAAAAAAGCTGGTCTCAGAGTTATGGTATGAAGCAAGGGAAGAAGGCATGATAGGCACTAAATTCAGTCAGGTCAATGAACATTTGCTATTGTTGGTTGCCCAGCAGTTATGCCCATTTTTAATTGTGCCCTCATTTTCTTTTGGAGATTGCCCCTCTTCCACTATGGCTGTTTGTGGTAGGCAGTTATTTCTAGGTGCCAGACTCTCATCCTGATAGCCAAGGGGCAATCAGATGACTTAAGCTTGGCCCATAGGACTGTTCTCTCTAGGGATGTTAAGTGTTGGGAAAGAAACTGAGGAAATGGTCAGAAATGACTGATCTCAACAGCAATGTCCACATCATCCTGGACCAGGCTATTCCAATGTCCTATTTTCCTGCTTCTTGTGGCTCCCTGGGTTCTGGCCAATCATGAATGGTCTTCCAGACTTGGGCGCCATTGTGTATCTTATTGATCAGTGGAGTGGCCCTATCCACCAAATGCTTGTAATAACATAGTTTTTGCTTTAGTGTAATAACATGATTTTTGCTTAATTTAACTAGAATTAAGTTCTGTTGCTGGCAAACAGAAACTTTAATTGATTCATTAGTTAAAAAGAAGAGCTGTTGATTAGGTTGGTATCACCTAACCACCAGGTTATCTTTTTGATATATACTTTATGGAGAAAGAAGTGTGAGTCAAGGAGAAGTTGGAATTCAAACATTTGATATGACTGTGCTACTTGACAGATGGCACCGATATGTAGCACCATTTCAGAATGCGTCGTTTTGACAGTAATCTAAATATAAATGCCAAATGGCAAGGAGGCCAATTGAAATTGGCTAGGTTATTCAAAGGATAAAGGGCCAAGAGAGATTAGTTTCACTTATATAAACATTCCTTTCCTCATTAAATGGTTGTTTCAATTAATTCAACTGTTTTTATTTTGTCTTGTTGAATGCAGTTGGACCAGGTTTTTATATGTGGATAAATTTTGTAATTAAGGGAAATCTGTACTTAGAAATTGACAATTTGATTGTAACTCACAATAAAATGAGTTGATGCTTTTAAGTGAATATTATTTAATAATCCCAGGGTACCTCCTCCTATTACTACTATGATTGCTATAATTATTGTTAATATATTTTAATCTCTGGTTTCATATGGTGGGGATATTTTCAATGAACTATTTAAAACACTGGTAATATGCTAAAGTGCATAAAATACCAATGGTCATTGTCAAAAAAACCTGCTACATGTACCTAATAAATAAGTTAGAAGGGCAATAAGAAAAGGATAAATAGGAAAATAAAATATCACTTGAATGTCTACCGAAATAACTGTCATCAAAATGTGATAAACACTTTTTCAGATATCTTTCTATACAAATACTGAAAAGATAACTAAAGGTGATCTTACATGAGTAGTATATCACACACATTTTTTTAAAAAGATTTTATTTATATATTTATTTGAAAGAGAGAGAGTGAAAAAGTGAGAGTGAACAAGCATGAGTGGGGGAGGGGCAGAGGGAATCTCAAGTCAACTCTGAATTGAGCTTGGAGCCCCACATGGTGCTCCCTCTCCACAGCCATGAGATCATGACCTGAACTGACAGCAAAAGTCAGTCACTTAACCAACTGAGCCACCCAGGCATCCCACACATGTTATTTCTTTTTTTTTTTCACACATGTTATTTTTTAGTAAAAGTATTTTTACCTATGAGAATAATTTGAGAGAATTATGAGTTGCCCAAGATATTTTAAAAAACTGATAATTCCCGGTATTTTTGAGTATATAACCCTTGGACATAATTTGCCATAATATACTTAAAAGCTCCCCCAAATTCATACCTTTTAGATAAAATCAAAGTAGCAAAAATTATTTGGTCACATAAAATAACCAGAGATGTGTTCAAATAGCTATCAGGATATTTACTACTATGATTGATATTCATAATAGTAAAGAAGTGGGAAAAATTACATTACATACAAGTTGGATTACAGTAAAATAAATTACTTTATTAGTAGTCATTCCATGTAGTACTATGCAGCCTTGCCAAACAATGTTGGGTAAGAATCATTAAAGGCATGAGAAGTTATCATACAATACCCAGTGACAAAATACAAGTTGTAAACATATGCAGTTGTCCCTTGAACAACACAGATTTGAAATGTGCAAGTCCACTTATTGATGGAATTTTTTCAATAAATGAACTGTACTGTATATAATACTGCAAGTGTATTTTCCTTAAGATTTTCCTAAGATTAGGGGTGCCTGGGTGGCTCAGTCGTTAAGCGTCTGCCTTCGGCTCAGGTCATGATCCCAGGGTCCTGGGATCGAGCCCTGCATCGGGCTCCCCGCTCCGCGGGAAGCCTGCTTCTCCCTCTCCCACTCCCCCTGTTTGTGTTCCCTCTCTCGCTGTGACTCTCTCTGTCAAATAAATAAATAAAATCTTAAAAAAAAAGATTTTCTTAAGATTTTTCTTTTCTTTGTCTCACTTTATTGCAAGAATATGGTATGTAGTAAATATAACTTACAAAATATGTGTTAGTCAACTATGTATGTTATTGGTAAGGCTTCTGGTAAATGGCAGGCTATTAGTAGTTAAGTTTTGGAGGAGTCAAAAGCTATATGTGGATTTTCGGCTGTGGAGGGGTCAGTGCCCCTAACCCCCTCATTGTTCAAGGGTTAAGTGTACATGAAATCACACAAAATGGATGAAGGTGTTCAAAAGGTACAAACTTCCAGTTCTAAAATAAATAAGTCATGGAGATGTAATATACAGCATGGTGACTATAGTTAAATAATACTGTATTGCATATTTGAAAGTTGCTAAGAGTTGATCTTAAAAGTTCTCATGACAAGAAAAAATATTTTTTAACTGTGTGGTAATGGACAATAACTAGACTTATTGTGGTGATCATTTCACACTATATACAAGTATCAAATCATTATGTTGTACACCTGAAACTAATTTGTTATATGTCAATTATACCTCAGTTTAAAAAATCATGTGAAAAGAGACAACTGAATTGGCCCTGCTACTCCAATCATCCCCAGTAGATATCCACAAAAGTTATAGGCTTCAAGGATATTCATTGTGGTTTTGAGTTCTCGACCTAGCAAGGAGTGCTGTGGCTTTTCTCTCCTCATAGCCAAGAAACTAAGAAAACTCTTCACAAACTAGGAAAAATGGGGTCAAAGAGAATACCTCAACGGTGCCCGGAAAAGGAGGACTTTGGTATCTCAATCTTAAATTAGATGTCTGTTCCTATGGCAGCCTTGCAGATCTACTCCACAATTATGCAAGCAGTGGTGGGGCAAACAGAACAACTGCCAGGAGACAGGGAGCAGCAGGTGAGGAGCTCGTACCTGTATTGTATAGGGCACCAGGTGGTGGGATTTTACTCAAAGCTGCTGACGCAAAGGAACCACGTATGCTTGATCACTGCTGCTGGCATTTACGGCAGGATTGGAAGCACTGAACCAGAGTAGATGTTTCACATCAGAAGGCTATGCAGTGGGAAGGTTTCCTCAAAGAGACACCCAGTAGAATTCACCTGTGCTCTCTTTAATAAAAGGAGGGTCCCAACACCGGCTGTCGGGAGAATATTTTTGGCTGAGGGAGGAGTAGAACTGCACAAGGTAGGTAACAATGTTTTTGGCATTTTTCTTTAAGCTCTACCTTCTGTTTTAACAAAGAAAAAGCTAGAACCAGAAAAGGGAGGCAGGAAGAAGTACAAAGAGCCTGAGTTAGGAGAGGGGAGTGTATTGGATATGAAATAGAGGTCTTAAATTTGAATAGGATTGGAACCTTATAGATTCTGGCTCAAGTTATTTTAAGATGTGGTAAAGGGAGATTCAAAAGGGTGGTTACTGAGGACAATAAAATCATTCCATAGTTGGATTTCACTGAATTAAGATTGTTCAAGTAGTCTGTCAACACTTGTATGCCGTCGAATGCTCTTGTATGCATTGTATAGGCTGTTAGTTTTATTTATCCTTTGGTGTGACCAGTAAATTTGTGGTTAGAAACCATATGAAACTTTTTAATAGTCTTGAATTAAATCTCAGTACAGAGATCATTGAGTACATAATTCTTACGACACAAGGAAGCATTTAACAACTTTAGTACTAATGATTATCTTTGGATTGAGGAATATGAATTTTACTCACAATTCTTTAAGAATTATCATATTCATGTTGTTAAATGAACTCAGATATTAAGTCCCTATTTTAAGAGGGACTTAATATGAAAGTAAATAATGGTTATGTTTTGGGATTTTTGTCTACATACCCAGAATGTTCAAAGTCCTATATGCTGTGCCCTCTTCTCTCTGAAGCACTGCCCTGTGTCCAGAGCAGAAGTAGGTTGAGCCACAGAGCGCTTTTGGGCCCTGGTTTTATTTGTTTAAGTAAGGAAAGACTGCTAAAAATGTTTACATAATATTTGCTTGATATGTAAGAGGACTGGGGCTGTTTTATGCACCTTTAGCCCTGGCCATTTTTCCTGGCTTTTTTCATTCTGCTTAGCTCTGCTGGTAGATTGGAGAGTCTTGGTAGAAGTGGAGGGGCTGACCCATGGACCTAGGGTCATCTTCTACCACTCTGAGACTTTACTGTATCCTCCCTTTTGGTGAATATTCCATGTTCCCTTGTATAGGCCTTCTTTCTTATTGTAATGAAAGGAATGTTGACACCATCCACTTTTTCTTATTAATTCACCATGTTACATAAGCAGTGCTTCTGGAGTCCTTGACAGATAAAATGAATAGGGGAGAGGGAGAAGAAAAAGTGAAAGAAAATGAAAGAAACTGTCTGACAATGAAAGGAAAATGAAAAGGAGAAAAATGAGGAAAATAAAAACTGAAAATAAGGGGTGGTAGAATGACATTGGAAGTTGCTTTTAATTTCCTCTCTGTGGAACTGTTATTTCTGGGCCACCCTGCTCTGTGGTTTTCTGATTTTCATAATTGAATGGATGGAATTGACAGGATGTATGAATGCCATTACTATGATTATGTAACAGTCTAAACAGTTCACTGTTGTGTGAAAGAGAATGAGGACTACATTTTACTGAACTGTTACCGTGCTTTGGCAGCTGTTACACTGTGACAAATGACCACAGAATTAATTGAAGAGGTTATTATACTATAAAAATGTATTTCCACGGAGCAGTAATAATGAGACTTCATTGTTAGTCAATAATGTCCACCATTCACTAATGGGAGATTTCTCTTCTAGTATTAGATATATTGTTTTTGAAGCACCTGTTAGAGTACATATTAGAACTTTATTTATTTGAAGAGGTGCCAACTTTTTCTCTTCCCATTGCAGGATTAGATTGGCATAAAACCTCAATGTTTCTGTTTTAAACTTGGTTTCCTTTCCCCCAGTTAGTTGTCATCTGATTGAGTTAGAGCTGAATCGAATCTACCAATTCATTGCTATTAAGTAATCTCCACATATGTACAACAATTCCTTGTAAAAAATTCAGAAACTAATTACAGTGAAAAAGAAGGCATTTCCTTTCTGTAGTTGTTAAAGAAGTATTCCTATTAAATGCTGTTCCATCAGTGTGTTTTAAACGTTCACATGAGCTCACCTCTATTTCAGAATATGTGGAAATTATAGCAGGAAAACTTGATAATTTTCTCTTTTACATTTTAATAAGGGAAATTGTAATAGGACAAGTGGAATTCTTAAGCAATGACCTGTGAACCCACTTTGGGTAGTTTGGACAGTGGGCACCCAGCAGAGGCTACACCTAAACTTAGTATCCCACAGTCCTGGTGGTTTCCTTTCCTTTGTCAGTATAGGCTGTACCTGAAGACATGGTCTCTAGGTGGTGCACAGCATGCTTTCCTCAGTCAACTCCTGTAAAAAGCTGGCACTCCAAAAAGGTTGTTGTAGTGTTTGCTGTATAAGAAGAGAGGTGGAGGGGCAGAAGGAAAGGGGGAGAGAGAATCCTAAGCAGATGGGCTGAGCACAGAGTCCTATGCGGGTCTTGATCCCAGGACAACACTGAGATCATACCCTGAGCTGAAATCAAGAAGTGGATGCTTAACTGACTGAGCTACCCAGGCGCCCCTCTTGTCAAACTGGAAATTTTTAATGAAAGCCAATCTGGATTTTTTAATGCCTTTAAATTCTTCCTAAGAGTAAAACAAGACAAAATTTATCCACTAGTTCTTAATTTTCTGAAGTGTAGAAATTAATGGGTATAGAATACATCCTCTGTGTATGTGTGTGTTTTTAAAATATTGTATGAAGGAAAATAAAGATCATATATAACCTCTTCATCCTGAGATAAATACCATTATAATTTTGGTGATCATATTCTTTGAGGCATCTCTCTCTCTCTTTCTCTGTCTCATAAATGGAATCTTTTATAAATGGAATCATATCCTACATCAAGTTTTTATCAAGAGACACTTTCTTCCTCCTCTTTTACATTTCCTACAACCTCTGCAACCAATGTCCACTTTAGTCATGTTAATGACCTTGGGTATGTCCTTCCATTTTTTCCAAGGTCATAAATTGATAATCCACTAAACTATTTGTTCCTAAAGCAATTGTGACCTATTGAATTGACTATTGTTACTCTATGGTGTGTATCTTACAATTCATTCTTTATTCTTTTTCATGTTTGTCTTAGCAATTGTTGGGCATTTGCCCTGTATGATTTTTAAGGTCTATCTAAGTTAAAGATAATTTCTGGTCAGATTCTACTCATAATCGCACTGAATTTTTACATGATAGTGTGATACCTTTTAATTTTCTCATCACCTTTTAGCTGTCAGGAATTTTTGAAGGGTTATGTTTTTATTAGACTATCTTTAGGAAGTTCCTTGAGGACTAAAATGAGAAGACCATTCTTGTTATAGCTGATTCACAAACTTTGATCTCTGCAAACTATAGTTGGCTTACTTGTAACTTAAGTACTAGGGGAAATAATTTCTAATGTCCCTTTTTAGTTGTAAGGTTGTAAAATTTATATAGAAGAAAGGTTAATTATAGTCTGATGCAGATATATATACACACTATGAAAGTTTCTATTTACTCTGGGTCCTTAGGAGATGAAAATCACAGATACGTAATGACTTATGGTAAAAATGACAAGGTAATGTACTGTTAGGTGGACCACCTGTCCTGGTTTGCCTTGGACTGAAGTGTATTCCAGGATCAGGGATTTAAAGTGCTAACACCGGGAGGGTTCTAGGTAAACCAGGATGGTTATTCATTCTATCTGGTTGGGTGGTTTCTTTTCTTTTTTTTTTTTTTTAAGATTTTTATTTATTTTTTGACAGAGACACAGCGAGAGAGGGAACACAAGCTAGGGGAGTGGGAGAGGGAGAAGCAGGCTTCCCGCGGAGCAGGGAGCCTGATGTGGGGCTCGATCCCAGGACCCTGGTATCATGACCTGAGCCGAAGGCAGACTCTTAACCACTAAGCCACCCAGGCGCCCCTGGTTGGGTGGTTTCTTTAAAGTACTTTTAAAATGTCCATATCCTTAGGTATAATCAAATTGACATTTCTGCTTTAGTCTTTAAAGTCGATTTTATTTATTTATTTATTTATTTTTTTAAAGGTTTTATTTATTTATCTGAGAGAGAGAATGGGAGACAGCGAACATGAGAGGGGGAGGGTCAGAGGGAGAAGCAGACTCCCCCCTGAGCAGGGAGCCTGATGCGGGACCCGATCTGGGGACTCCAGAATCATGACCTGAGCCGAAGGCAGTTGCTTAACCAACTGAGCCACCCAGGCGCCCCCTTAAAGTCGATTTTAAAAATTACTCCTTTCCTTGGAAAATTTGTAATCACAAAATTTCCAAGGAAAGGAGAGAGATTTATTTAGGCTCAAATAAATCTTGATGCTAAAGATGAACTGTGTTCAATATTTGATTTATAATAGTTTAAAATGTTTCATTAGTCTAGAAATAGAATTATGAAAAAATGTTTCACATATCAAATCTTATGAAAGTATAATGTATAAATGATGATCATCTTAAAAATGGTAACTGTTGAGAAGGGTGAAAATGAACATGAGGAGAAGCCAATAATATTTTTGATGATAATCCTATATATTCTAGAGAAGTTATGTTCCATAGGGCTCTTGAATTAGTCTTTTTGGTCTGCTATAACAAAAATACCACACACAAGCTGCAGGGCTTAAACAACAGTTCTGGAGACTTTAAGTGCAAGGTTAGGGTGCCAGCACGGTTGGTTTCTAGTGAGAGCTCTCCTCCTGGGTTTTACATACAGTCTCCTCACTGTGTCCTCAGGTATTAGAGAGAGAGAAACCACATGCTCTCTGATAGCTCTTCTATAAGGGCACTAATCGCATTATGAGGACCCCACCCTCATGACCTTAACTAAACCTGAATATCTTCCAAAGGCTAATATCCCAATACTGTCACCTTAAAGGTTAAGGCTTTAATATAAGAATTTTGGGGAGCACACAATTCAGTTCATAGCAGGTCTCATGGAAGTATGCAAACCATGAGAAATTAATGATTTATTGCAGTTAATTTGGCTTGGATAATAAACTGCTTAAGGGTCTCAATTCTGAGTAATCACTAAAAAATTATTTATGGAAATAAAGTTTAGTATGTTTATGTATGAGCATATTGGAGAATGAGTTTTGACAGAATAAAACACAAAGATGCTGTACATAAAATCCACAGAACTGTCAGACAATGAAAGTCTTTCTAGTAATCAGAATCCAAGTTATGTTGCATTTGCATTTTCATTGGTTTATGAAAATCTTTAATGGATTTCAGCATAGTATATTAAGCAAATGAATATTTGCCCTTTATAAAGTCATTTATTTTATGTAAATTTTTGTTAGGTCTTGCTCTCCTCAAACCACCATTACATTGTTGGGCTCTTTGTAATAAGGGGAGGTAGCTAGGCAGATGTCAGAGATTGTGGCACAAAGCTATTGATTTGTGACCATGCCAACCTCTGTACTGCATAGCCATTCTTAAAGACAAGTCTAAGGAGGATAATATATTTTTAAGAAAAAGGTAGTTAAATGTCTTTGGGTGAAGATAAAACCTAAATGTGATTGTATAAAATTCATATAAATAGTGGCAAATATAAATAACAGAATCTTGGTTTTTCTGAGATAACAGAGTCTGGATCCTTGCACTTAGCTTTTCACTATTTTGAACTTGATTGTGTAAGTTTGTCAGCCTACTTTGTATCATCTGTTTTAATTACTTACTTTATATAGATCTCTACTGGAGGCCTTTAAGATTGTTTGGGTGGTGATGGATCTATTTATTTATTTGTAGAAGAAATTAAATGATTGAATAAAGAAAGGAATTTTTAGGACTTAGAATGTTTTTGTGATTTGAATTATTTCTCCATAGCTGTTTTTCAACTATTTTTGATATACCTAAGACAGATATTGCATGGTGGAGATCTATGTGGGGATGGAACTAATTGGGGGTGGAGGGAGGTTGTTACTGTGGAGAGAGAGAAAATCACTAAGCCATGTGGATAATTCTGTGAAATGCAAGGGTATATTAGTATGCAGATTGCATCTGATGCTCTCATAAATAATGTTTATAGAAAAACAACCATTTGCTCTAAGTAAATGGTAGTGCATGCAACACTTTTGTAGATGATTTGTTGAGCATGCAGTGGTGATATTATTTCTCCTACTGAGCATATATTTCCTTAACTATGTATTTAGGAAAATGTATAAATCACAAATGCAAAGTAGGCAAAATATAGCAACCCACATTTATTTTAATTATGTGATATTGAAATGTGTGCTGTTTAATATTTTTCATGACTGATGGCTTGTAGAGGTACCCCAGAAAATAAAATTAAGCATTAAATATTACATAATTGTGAGTATTCAGTCTTGCCTGAACTTGTAAAGTAATAAAGCCATATTTGTATTACATTCTGATGGTTTTTTTTTTTTTTTTTTAATTTCTGTAGTGATTGTTAGCTTTTTCTGAAATTTGTCCTAGGTTGAGTTTAGGCTGCATTCAGCAATGTCAGGAAAATTGATAATGTTTACTTCTTAACACCATACAGTATATGATCTTACTCTGTGTTAATATTTCCAAAGAAGGGTAACAAAAGGGGCTTTTAGCATTTACCCTTTGTTCAGTAAATCAAAGATAAACATGGTCTGCACATGGCTTTTCAGCGAACTCTGCCATTTTATTTGTCTTTTATCCTGAAGATTTATTGCTTTACATGGCTTAAAGTGATTCAGGGTCTGAACTGTTTAATCTAGGGTGTTTAGGTTACTGATGTCTCCGCTGGAGTATATGAGAAAGTCAGATGTTAAACTCCCTGACCATGTACAGTAGATGCGGTATACGTGTTTGGATGATTCATTCCTTAGCACATGTGCTTTGTTCTGCTCTCCTTTTTTTTTTTTTGAACTGTATTGCATTTCTGAATAATTAGCTAAAATAGTGGCTTTTTTCTTTGGATTATTTTGTCTGCATGCTAAAAACTTTGGGAAATATGCTAGCTCTTTTTCAGCTTTTCTACTAGGAACTTGCAGGAAAGAATCAAAGTGATAGTTAAGAATTTATTAATCTAGTGATTTCAAGATGATTACACAACCGAAAATTTTTATTTACAGTTTCTTTGTCATTTACTTTTTCCCCTTTTAACATTACTAATTGTCCGGTTTCTATCGTTTAAATAGGCATATAACTCTTTGAATAATGACTGATTAAGTGCCCATTTCTTGTTTTCCCTACTAGGGAAAGTTCTTAGGGGAGGGAAGAGGCACAATGCAAGTATAAGCAGAGGGCTGGACCCCAAGGAAAGAAAACTTGTATTTAATAATTATTTACTTTGTGCCAGACACTGTGCTAGAAACTTTCATGTATGCCTTGCACTTAAGGTTTGGTTGAAGATCTACACTAATGCTTTTAAATTGTAACCTAGTAAACATGCATATACTAGTCTGATAAAATTATAAATTTTAAAAGTAAAATGATTTTTTATGGCCATGAAACACCACAGGAGTTCCTGGGGAAAGAGCGGTCAGTGTAGGGTTGGTCTGGGCAGGTAAGGCTCCGAGAAGACATGTGATCGGGACTCTGAAGGAATGGTGGTGTATTTGTTGTCATTTGTTTAACAAAGAATTCAAAAGTACTTGTACACATTTTTCATTTACAATTTAAAACATGCTTTGTAATAAGTAGTTGAACCATTGCTTTAAGACAAGGTAAATGGAATTTAGAAAGAGGAACTAAATTTGTACTTAAATGACCCAGTGATGTACCACTTAGCTCTGCTCCCAAAGCCAGCATGACTTCTATCACATTGCAGCTCCATCCTTCTACTGTGGTTAAAACATCCTGATGGCTCTCCACCACACTTTAAATAAAATCTAAAGTCCTCTCCATGATCTTTGAGTACCTACAGGAACTGACTTTTGTCTACTCTAGGACCCCACATCCTATCACTCTCCCTTCCCTAGTAGCACCCTAGACACTTTGAACCACCTATCTGTCCTCTAATGGATCCAGGGTTTTGCACGAATTGTTCATACTGGATGTTGTTGACCTCCTGTGTAGTTTCCATTCATATTTAGCCTTTCCAAGATAGCTTCCTGTTTTTGTTCAAGTGTCTACCTCTGCCTGGTTACATTGTAGCCACATAGTTCCTGGGATTAACTCCTGCTGTAGGGGTAATTCTGAGTAGTCAAAGCCAATGGTGATGTTCTCAATTTTTTGTTACACATTGAACTAGGTGCCCACGCTCATGCCAGGCAGAGCAAAAAATTTCCTCAGTCATAGGGACGGAGTCAGGAATGGGCAAGTGACTTTATTCAGGCCAGTCGCACATGGGAAAAGCTTGCCAGAGGTTTCTCGGAAACGTTTTCTTGCTCTTAAAATAGAGCAACGTCAAGAGACAATCTTTGTTGGATATTCCATGCAAAGCCTAGGATTTTAGTAGTTCTCTTGCCTCAAGCTTAGAGTTGAGGTAGTCCCATAGACGAAGATCAAGTTGAGAAGATCACAGAGCTACAGCAAATAGACAGCCATGAACTATACTCATCTTTGACCTCTGCTTCTCTCAGCCAACATCTATCCTTTTTTTTTAAACTAGGTTTTGTTTGTTTAATTTTTTTCTTTTTCTGATAGGATAAAAGATCTTTCCCCTGGAATTCTTTCCTGAAAATGGTAAATACCTACTTCCTGCTTGGCATTCAGATCTCAGTTCAACTGTTGGTTATTCAGAGAGCCGTTCCTTGATACACAATCTAAAACCTCCCTATCAGTCACTTTATCTCAATACTGCTTTATTTTCTTCCTAGCACTTACTACTACTTCCTTATTCGCTAATGTATTTAATATCTGATTCCTCAAATGTAAGCTCCACGAGAATAGGAAGATTGTCATCTTAATCACTGCTATGTCTTTAGCAATTTTAACAGTGCCTTCATCCATAATAGATTCTCATTATTTGTTGGATAAATGGAAGTAACAGATCCCAAACTTTTGCTTCAAATTCCATGCTGTTTCCACTGCATTTCTTTGTCTGGCAAGGAGGAGAATGGTAACCACATTAGAAACAAAAACAGAGACTCAACAAATCTTTTTGTTGATTTAGGGGAAACATTAATTAAAATTCTAAACCAATATCCAAGTATGTCAGTTAAAGTATAAGAGTTTTAACCTAAATCAAATATATTTAAAATGTAGGACAGTAAAAATTAGGTACAATATATACATTAAAAAAATGCAGGAAATTTTACAGAGTGAGCACTGAATACATTCATTTGTTCCATGATTGCAAGTGACTTATATCACAAAATTTTATCTGCAATGAGTGTCTTGTGACATAACCGAATACTAGAACCTCAGATTCTAAACACTATAGCCAGAGAGAGGCTAAGTCTTGATGAACCTGTCAGTAGGAAGAAACAAATAAACAAATAAATGGAAGGTTCACAAGAGCTCCAATGGTAGAGCAAAAATCATGTCAAGGATGGTACTCTGCTCTGGGATGGGTAAACCTTAGCACTGCTTTAAACTGGTGATGGATGGGAATGGCTGGAAATAAACTAAGTCAAAGGATCATTCTGTTGACACTTTTGTGCTCTACCTAAGACTATTAGATTTTCTATCACTGTCTTTCAGACATATGCCAAAGATGGGCTTAGAAAAGGCAGTGTATCATAATGGTTAAAGGCATGTCTTGATACCACAATGCTTGGGATTGAATTTCCGCTCTGTCAACCTACTAACTGCCAAGCTCTGCTTGACTTCTTTGTGCCTTAGGATCTTCATCTGAATATGTGGCTAATAGCCATTTTATAGAGTTATTATAAGAATTACATGAATCAATATACAGAAAGGAATGCTTTGTACCCAAGGTGATCTCTTTTTTAAAAATTGCCAGTCTGTAACTGATATTTTTGTAAAACAAAACAATGAATTACTAAAGAAAAAAATATATACTGGTCTTAATTCTAAAAAACAAACCAATAAAAACCCACCAGATTGAACAGAAAAAATTCCTTAAAATTTGCTCTAAAAGCTTCTAAATGCTCATTCTCAGTTTCTGCAATTCATAGTGAACTGTTAACCATCACCCTATGAGTAGCTCTAGTGTGAAAAGAATGTAAAACACTGTGTGACATATATTACGTATTGTATAATATTGCCCAATATTGCAGGGCTCACTTTATTTGAGGGTGTGGACCTAGAAAGGTTTGTCTACTATCTACAGCCAAAATCTGAAGGCACAGGTGGGTAGCTGAGAATGGGGAGAGGTGATCAGAACTCTCTTGTTAACTCCCTCGTAACAGATATGTTTAGTTTTAGTGATTTCCTTCAACAACTCACTGGGGTCAGTAGGATTTTTAAAATACTGTAAATATATTAAACCGTAAACAAATAAAACTTTTGGGATGGAGATACTTCTTGTGGGTATTTGGCAGGCATTACTTACTTTCTTCCATGATGGCAATATGTATAGTTTACTTTCAGGGGCAGTTATACCCACATCTCAGAGTTAAACCAAAGTCCACTGGCTTTGACCCCTTTCTAATTGTGTGTCCTGAATACCTCTTTATATCTCAGTTAACTCATTTGTGATATGGTTACAATAATCTTTCACCATAGGGTTATGATCAATATATGTTTTTAAAGATTTTGTTTACTTGACAGAGCGAGAGAGTGAGCAAGTGCGAGCTAGAGAGAACAAGCAGGGGGAGCGGCAGGCAGAGGGAGTGGAGAAGTAGGCTCCCTGCTGAGCAAGGAGCCTGACTTGGGGCTCCATCCCAGAACCCTGCGATCATGACATGAGCCAAAGGCAGATGCTTAACCGAATGAGCCACCCAGGCGCCCTGGGTTATAATCAATACTAAACAAGCTAATATAGCTTAACTAATATCCAATATCTATCAAAACATCATCTGCCATAAAATAAGCAATTGGAGGTTACCCAACCCATGAACAATAGAAGTCCAAATAAAGGCCATTTCTTAATCAAATCCTCTTTATTGATTTTAAAAGGCAGTATGTCCAAGTCTCAAACCAATCTACAATTGCTAAACTCCATTAGAAACACTGAAATCCTTACTCATAACCAGTGAAATGCCATAATCCTTGGAATGGAGCAATTACCCTGAGTGATGTGGTGGTACAAAGTCACATGATTTGAGAAGTAGAATAAACCTGGTAGTTATCAGAGCTTAGATGCTGTGAGCACCCTAGTTTTTCACAGAAAGCTATGCAACAGGTATTGGAAAGTGAAAAAAGGCATGAAAGCATTTTGAGATGTGGACCTCTTTTTAAAATTGTCTGTTAGCCTGTTTTCTTCTTTTATTGAACCAGTCATCATATACGTATTGGATGTATACCGTGAGTGTGGCATAATTTATAGGGGAGAAATAAGGCTAAATTTCGAAGAACATACGAGGTAGTAGGAAAAAAAATCCACATTAAATTAACTAACAATATTGTACGAGGTTTTAGTAGCAATTCCAAGACAACCACATAGGATGGTATAGGATTACTTATTTACCTTTAAGTAGAATAGGTGTTTGGAAAAAAGATCACTTCATGCTATGGTGATGGGGATAGCTGTTATATTCTGCTTAAAGAGCCATATGTTTTGTTTTATTCAGTAAGAATAAAATCCTACAAGCACACACATACATATATACTCATTTCTCTTTCCACATATCCCCAGCTAAAAGGGAACCACAAATGTTTTATGTTTTCATCATATTCTTGTAGCAGGTATTCTATGGCCTTTCTTTATTCAAGTTACCATGCTTACATTTGGGTATTTTAGTATTAACAATATTGCAGACAGAGATAGAATCATTATGTCCCACAAAGTGTTAATGAGTAGGTGATTGACAAAGACCCATATTTACATTTCTTTGAATTATTGAAGCAAAAAAAATGTTAATTGTTCTGGTCTGTTGGTGAGTATAATTCTGATACATTAAAACCATGGTATCATTTTCAACCTAGAAGCTCCATAAGAAGCATTATGGTAGAATTGTCAAGCAACTTGTTCTTTTAAAAACAGAATACCTTTCTGATGCAGAATTTGAAGCGAGTTTACTTGAACTACAAGTACAATATTGAAAGGTAATCTAATTTTTCTGGGAACATTGAACATAGTTCAACCTTAAAATTGCTGAATGTCTATTTAGGTGTGCAGTATAAATTTAAACTCAGAGAGAAATCTTTGAAAAGTTTAAAGTTAAAAATTAGCACCTTTTCAGATTTGAAGCCCATCAGAATGTCAATATTTTCTAGCTGTCAATTCTCTTTAACCTAATGTCTGAGGAGTGTAGTGTTGATTAAACCTTTGTTATTTATTCAAGTCAATCTATGGATTTCACAAGTTCAAGACTACTTAATTAGTGAGATTTCATTGTGGTTCTGTGACCAGCATTAAGACGATGTTATTCAATTTAACTTATGACTTGTTAGCACCACGTGATTAGAACACTAATCAGTTTATTTTACCATTTGGGGAGAAAATGTGCTGAAACACTTATATAAAATGTTGTTCTAAGAACTTAATTGAAAAATCTGTGGTGTTTTCAAGCCAGTATTCTGAAGTAGCACATTCTGTCTTTGAGAATGATTTCTCAGCAGGACCCTATTTCCACTACAGCTATATAAGGACGTTAGCCAAGTCTTCTGGCAGTAACAGATGAAATTAAACTCATTTTTCATAAGGTGTATTTATCTAGAGGACCAAACATACTGTGAGCAAATATATTCTTTAGTTATTCACTTAAACTTGAACTCACTGGAGTGCTCAAAACCTGACTCTGTCCTTTTAAGAATGTGCTAATTAAAGAGGTTAGGGGGTGCCTGGGTGGCTCAGTGGGTTAAGTGTCTGCCTTTGGCTCAGGTCATAAACCCAGGGTCCTGGGATTGAGCCCTGCCTCGGGCTCCCTGCTCAGCAGAGAGCCTGCTTCTCCCTCTCCCTCTGCCTGCCTCTCTGCCTACTTGTGCTCTCTCTCTCTTCAGATAAATAAATAAAATCTTAAAAAAAAAAAAAAAAGGTTAGAAGTCAATAGTCTTTTTTTTTTTAAAGGAAATAATAACCACAAACAATGTAAATGATAAAAAATCCTAAATGATTGCAGTTTATTTTTGGTAAGATGGATAATATTTCTTACTTCTGAACCAGAAGTACTCGTACCCTCACAAATGAGTTAGCAGTAAAGGAAATTAACACCTGTTGTACTTGCATGAGATGTTTACATTCTACCATTAAGATCGATCAGAGGAATGCAAATATATATACCTGGAAGTCATTTGTACTTAGATATTTTTAGCCATAATTCATACCTTGTCAATTTTTTCTTCAATGAATTATCCGTTGTGTTTTGGAGTGGCACTGTTCAAGTCAGTCCAATAATACCATTCAACACACATAAACTGATTGCAACTTCTTTACCAGGCTGGTGAAACAAAAACAAAAACAAAAAAACCCCAAAGAACAAAGACAAAAAGTTGGGTCCTTTATTTAGAGAATAAAAAGCAGCAACTGTACACATTTGATTATTTTAAACATAGGCCTGGCTTCCAAAATGGAGAGTAGTCAGCCTCTTAATTTCTTTGGCTATCAGTTTGTATACTGATTGGTGATATTCTATTTATGTCTACAGTTATGAAAACAAAATATCTTGACAAGTAGATAATGGAAATGGCCTAAAACAGCATTTCTCAATAGTGGCACTCTTGATACTTTGGGATGGATAACTATTTGTTGTTTGGCTATCCTGTGCATTGTAGGATCTTAAGCAGCATCCCTGGTAGATGCCAGCAGTGCCCTCCCAGTTGTGACAATAAAAAATGTCTCCAAACATTGCCAAGTGTTCCCCAGGGAGCAAACTCACTCCTGGTTGAGAGTCACTACCTTAGGAAGAATACCACATATTGGGATGGATGATCTTTCCTGAAACTTGTCTGTCATCTCTCTCTCTCTCTCTCTCTTTTTCTCTCCTTCTCTCCCTCTTTCTCTCAAAGTCTTTAGGGGCGCCTGGGTGGCTCAGTCGGTTAAGCGGCTGCCTTCGGCTCAGGTCATGATCCCTGGGTCCTGGGATTGAGCCCCATGTCCGGCTCCCTGCTCAGTGGAGAGCCTGCTTCTCCCTCTCTCTCTGCCTGCCTCTCTGCCTACTTGTGCTTTCTCTCTCTGTGTCAAATAAATAAATAAAATATTAAAAAAAAATAAAAAATAAACAAAGTCTTTAAAGAAAAATAAAAGTGAAAATAAAATTGTTACCAAGGCAGGAGTGATAATACACATAGTCTAGCTTTGAGGATTAACTTTCCAGGCTGCCCTGTTAGTGGGTAATAATTATCCAAGAGAGACTAAGGTGTTTCTTCATAGTAAATTCCAGAACAGATTTTTCATCTGGGGCCTCCTCCTCCCCATTGGGGCATGGAAAGATGCAAGCAATTTCAAAAGTAACATCATACAGCTTATTTGTATTACCTGACACTTCACTCAACCCATCTTAGTTTAAACCTGGGAGTGTATGGATGATACACAACTGAATTCATGTGTTCCCTCGAGGTGTTAAGTATGGTCAATTATCTCATTTATTTCAGACAGGCTTCTGGTTGACACTAAAGAGCTGGCTAAAAGTTACACTCTCTGAAGAAGATTTAGAGTGCTATTCTTTATTCTGCTAACTGAGAAAGAAGCCACAAGTTGGAAACTATATAAGCATGATCAGTACAAGTAAAATCATACCTAAGCACATGATAGCAAACTGCCAAAAACCAAGTATAAAGAGAAAAATCTCCGCTCTCCCAGCTTTATTGAAATAAAAATTGACATACAATATTATGTAAGTTACCAGTGTATAATGTGAAGATTTGATACATGAGAAAAATCTTAAAAGCACCCAGAGGAAAAGAGCTATGAATCACATGCAAGATTACAATGAAAAGAATGACATCCAAACAAGAACAATGGAGGACAGAACACATTTAACATTTTCAAAGTGCTGAGAGGAAAGTAGAGTGTCACCTTAGAATCCTGTATCTACTGAACATATCCTCCAAAAATTATAGTAAAATAGTTACTTTTTTAGATGAAAAGATAATTACTTAGATAACATTTTTTAGATCATTCCTTACCAGCAGACCTGTCCTAAAAGAAATGCTAAAGAAAGTTTTTCAGGATGAGAAGAAATGATACTATATTGAAAATGTAATATACAGAAAAAATGAGAAGAACTAGAAATGGTAACTATATGGAAAATTACACAAGACCCTTGTATTGAAAAAAAATTTTTCTTGTTATTTTTGAGGAAATGAAGCACAAAGGCAATTAAATGGAAATAGACTATTTTTAAGGTTTTCATTTTATATAAAGTAATAGTATTCTTAATTCTATGAAAACTGTTAAGTTTGGGATACATACTGTGATCCTGAAAGCAAACACAAGTAAATAAAACGAAGTATAGCTAAAAATCCAATTGAAAGTGTAAGCAAAAATTTTAGTCTTCCATTTTAATCTAAAAGGATGGTAAAAGAGGAACAACAAAGGACCAAAGAACACAGTGGACAAATAGGCATCTTCCTATTTGCTTTCTAACAAATACATCAAATGTAAATGGAGTAAACACCACAGTTAAAATCAGGTTATCAGAATGGATAAAAAGGGTTATGTTGTCTGTGTTTTTTAAACACAAAGATTCAGTCAAATGAAAAGTAAAAGAATGGAAAATACGTGCTGTGTAAATAGTAAGCAAAGGTACTTGTGTGGTTCGATTAAATCAGACAGTGGACTTAAGGCAGGTGTACTGCCTGAGATAGAGGGAGGTACATCATAATAGATTTGTTTTAAACTTATTGAAATAATTTAAGGGACAAATAAAGGACATTGAATAAAAATAAAAAATAATCAGGAAGACCTAGCTGTACATACAGGTGTACTTAACAGAGTTTCAAAAATAATGAACTAAAAAAAAAAAAAAATCAACCTGACAGGAGAAATAAAAGTACTTGGGGCACCTGGGTGGCTCAGTTGTTGAAGCATCTGACTCTCAGCTCGGGTCTTAATCTCAGGGTGGTGAGGTGAAACCCCACATTGGGCTCCATACTGGGCATGGAGCCTACTTAAAAAAAATAGTTGGAACTTTAATAGTTGGAGACTCTCTTAATAATTAATTGAACAAATACATTAAAAATCTATGAAATATTTGAATAACACTGTCAACTACCTTAACCTACTTCTAATTTACTGAACATGACCCTCAACAACTACAGAATACACATTCTTCTTACAAGCTCACTGAGTATTTAACAATATAGGCCATAAACTGGATCATAAAATTAGCCTCAATACATTTGAAAAGATGGAAATCATGTGGAATGTACTTTGACTATAACAAAATTAACTTAGAAAAAAATTAGTAATAAAATTTAATTAACAAAACATTGGGGTTTTTCTAAATAAAACTTCTAATCAACACATGGGTCAAAGAAGAAATCACAAAGGAAACTTAAAATATAACAAACTAAATTCTAATTAAGGGACAAAATACCAAAATTTGTAGAATGCTACTACAACAGTGATTAAAAGAAAAGGTCTAGTTTTAAAAGCTTGTATTCAAATAAGAAAGGTTTAAAAGCAATGGTGTAAATCTCTACCTTAAGAAACTGGAGAAAGAAAGCAATTGAAACCCAAAGTGAGTAGAAAATAGAGATAAGGCATAAATCAATCAAATAAAAAACAAACAACTGAGAAAATTAACAAAATCCATCTAGAATTTTCATAGCATTCTTTGTGCATTCAGGCCTTTAGAATGAATTGCTCCATGTGCAACATACTGTGAAGTTAGATATGTACCTAGAATTACATGAGTGATTTATTCATGCTACTTTTGAAAGATAACATTTTTAATACAATGTTACCTCTAGTTTACTGAACGCCTATAATGCGCAGACCTATTCAAACATTCTTTTTTTTGAATGTTGATAAATCTTTGTTTTTATTACTATTTTTTGTTTCAAGTTTTTATTCAAATTCTAATTAGTTGACATATAGTATAATATTACTTTTAGAAGTAGACCTTAATAGCAGTGTTGTAAAGCCTATATCATTTTCATTTTATTTGTGAAGAAGCCAAATCTTTTTTTTTTAATTTTTTTTTAAAGATTTTATTTATTTATTTGAGACAGAGAGAATGAGAGAGAGAGCACATGAGAGGGGGAGGGTCAGAGGGAGAAGCGGGCTCCCTGCCCAGCAGGGAGCCCGATGCGGGCCTCAATTCAGGGACTCCAGGATCATGACCTGAGCCGAAGGCAGTCGCTCAACCAACTGAGCCACCCAGGCGCCCGAAGAAGCTAAATCTTGAAGAACTGAAATAGTTTTCTTAAAGTCACACAGCAAGTGGTGGAAACAGGATTCAAAACAAGGACTGATCTGACCTCCAAACCTGCACCAGTTTTTACACATAGCTGTCGTGATAGTTACCTGTTATTTATGGATCTGTTGGTCTTTTCCTTTTTATTACAATTCTTCTTATAGCTCTTTTGTTACTGGCAGGTTAAGACCCTCTTGGACATCTTATTTCTACTCTATAGTTTAGTTCTTTACCCAGTTCATTTTTATTTAAAAATGTGAGGTTAAATCTATTTAACATATCTATAAATATTTCTATCTATAGAATATAGAATTTGGTTACTGTACATTTAATGTTTACCTTGATATCTCTGTGCTTTCCTAATGTCAAAATTTGCCATGATTTTTCAGAGTCACTGCAAATAAGGTATTAAATCTTTATAAAGAGGACTTTTTTTAATGATAAAAATAGTGAATTGAAAAAAAGCCCCAATATTTACTAATGAAAGCATTTTGAATATTTTTATTTTAGTAAACTTAATCATCTGATTAAAATGTCTGATCATTAACCTTACTTAGGTGTTTTTCTACACTGAAAAAGGACCCAGACTTGTCTTCCAGTTTTTTGTTACAACTCATTCCCATCCTCTAAAATATGATGTCTGCCGTTATTAATGCTTTCAGAATACTTGAATGTTTACATATTATTCACTGTGATACATGCTTTATACTTCATTATTTCCTTTAATCTGTATTATGATCTTGAAATAAATGAGATCATCCCTATTTTACATATAAGGAAACAGGTCCAGGTTATACAAATGGAAAGAACCAGAATTTAGTTGAGATCCTGTTGACTCAAATCTTGTACTCTAAATTTTTGTTAAGTCACATTATTCAATTTTTTAAAAAATATTTTTTAAAGGTCACAGCAAAATTGAGAGGAAGTTACAGTTATTTTCCTTTATCCCCTGTCCCCAAACATAACATAGCCTCCCCCATAATCGTGAATCCCTAGTAGAGTTATAGATCTGTTACAATGGATGGACCTACCCACTGACATATCATAACCACCACCCAAAGTCCCTAGTTTATATTATGGTTCACTGTTGGTGTTATATGTTTTTATTTGGTTTGGACAAATTGTAATGACTTGAATTCATCCTTATCATACAGAGAATTTTTACTACCCTAAAAATACTCCATGTTCTCCCTATTTATTTTCCTCCCTACACCCCCAACCACTGGCAATGACTGATCTTTTTATGGTCTTCATAGTTTTGCCTTTTCCAAAATGTCATAGAAATGGAATAATATAGTATATAGCCTTTTCAGGTTGACTTTTTTCACTTAGTAATATGCATTTAAGTTTCTTCAGTGTCTTCATGGCTTGATAGCTCATTTCTTTTTAGTGATGAATAATCTTCTATTTCCTAGATGTACAAGAGTTTATCCATTTACTTACTGAAGGACATGTTGGTTGCTCCCAAGTTTTGGCAATAGTGAATAAAGCTGCTATAAACACCCATGAGCAGGTTTTTTTGTGGATTTAATTTTTCAACTCCTTCAGGTAAATACCAAGGATCGTGGTTGCTGGATCATATGTAGAGTAAGATTAGTTTTGCAAGAAATTATCTTCTGCATTATTGGGTTTTGATATACCACACACAAAGAATGTTTGAAAACTTTAGGCCATTTAAGATGTATCATTGTATTTCTTGGAAGTATTTTGACATAAGAAAATAAGGTTGTGAACTTACTACCCTGGTGAAAAGTACAGCAGGTTTTTTTTTTTTTTTAAATTAAATCCTCATGAGAGCATATGTGATAATATCTTCTTACTGTGATTGTGAATCAAAATCTAGTTTGAGTGTAAAATACCAATAGAATTTTTCAAACACTTAAACAATAATTGAATTAGTGGATGCTTTGTCACTTACTGAGCTTACTAACTCTGAAGGACAGGGTAGCTCCATAAAGGAATTAAGCAGTTTGTTGAAAGTTTTCAAACAACTACAAGGCCTGGAAGCTTGAAACCAGAAGTATAATTTTTCTTTAATTGAATTTTGAACTTTGCTAAAAATCACATTTTCTTTTCACATGTGCAAAATATTGTACTCAGGAAAAATAGAAGTGGACAGTTTTTATTTTAAATAAGTTACTTTCTAGTGACATATGAATGTGTTTTTGTCAGATGGCTAATTATCTTGCATTTTTAAATAATTGAAATACCTTAAAGTGTTTTTTCTCCATAAAAAACTTATCAGTGTACCATTAATCATGAAGTTATAAAAGATTGGGTTGAATTTTTGAAATTCTTTTTAAATTATAATAGATAAAATCATATAAAACTAACGTATAGGTTAGTGAATTATTTAAAAGTGGTCCAGTAATCACAATTCACATTAAGAAATCAATTCTTATTCAGACACCCCATAAGTCTTCCATGTGCCTCATCCCATTCATGCCTGCCACTTTCCCATCAAAACTAATATTCTGACTTTTACAGTAATCATTCCCTTGCATTTATTTAGTTGTTTTTTAGTACCAATGGGTGTATCCTTAGGCCCTCTCCCTTAGTCTTGCTCAGCAAAACAACCAAACAAACAGAAACAAAACAAAAAACAATAACAACAATAAAAACTCAATATATCCTTTAAGTCTCTGGTAGTCAAAAGATTATTCTTCATCATTCTCTTTTCCTTTCAATTTCTTAGAAAATCCTCATCTATTTGATTTATAGAGTTTCTTGCACATGATAAATACTCGTGATTTCATACTTACGGTGTAGTTCAGATTGTTACTCTGTTTTTTTTTTTTTTTTTCCTCCTCTATATTTCCACATGGTACCTGGATCCTCAAGTTTGATTAGGTACAAATTGGGTCCCTTTGGCAAGATAACTGGTGGTGAGGTATTGTTTTTGGTTTTGTTTTAAATTAAGAGGCACAAATTGATTGGTTGTCTCTCTTTTTGTGATTGTAGTGGCCATTGATGCTCAATGCCTAGACCTAATAATTTATTGTTGTTGAAAAAATGCTGATAGTCCAATTTTATCATTTCTTTTAAACTGAATATTTGGAACACCTTAATATGAAGCAAAACAGCTTCATCTAGTTGGTTCCTTAAAAAAGGCAGGATACTTTGCTTTGCAAAAGCTTTTTATCTTGATGAAGTCCCAGTAGTTCATTTTTGCCCTTGCTTCCCTTGCCTTTGGCGATGTTTCTAGGAAGAAGTTGCTGCGGCTGAGGTCGAAGAGGTTGCTGCCTGTGTTCTCCTTTAGGATTTTGATGGACTCAGGAAACAAACTGAGGGTTGCTGAAGTGGGGGGTGGGGTGGGAGGGATGGGGTGACTGGGTGATAGACACTGGGGAGGGTATGTGCTCTGGTAAGCACTGTGAATTGTGCAAGACTGTTGAATCTCAGATCTGTACCTCTGAAACAAATAATGCAATAAATGTTAAGAAAGAAAAAAAAAAGAAGAAGAATGTAGCAGGAGGGGAAGAATGAAGGGGGGGAAATCGGAGGGGTAGACGAACCATGAGAGACGATGGACTCTGAAAAACAAACTGAGGGTTCTAGAGGGGAGGGGGGCGGGAGGATGGGTTAGCCTGGTGATGGGTATTGAGGAGGGCACGTTCTGCATGGAGCACTGGGTGTTATGCACAAACAATGAATCATGGAACACTATATCTAAAACTAATGATGTAGGGTGCCTGGCTGGCTCAGTCGTTAAGCGTCTGCCTTCGGCTCAGGTCATGATCCCAGGGTCCTGGGATGGAGCCCCACATCGGGCTCCCTGCTCAGCGGGAAGCCTGCTTCTCCCTCTCCCACTCCCCCTGCTTGTGTTCCTGCTCTCGCTATTCTGTCTGTCAAATAAATAAATAAAATCTTTAAAAAAAAAAAATAAAACTAATGATGTAATGTATGGGGATTAACATAACAATAAAAAATTAAAAAAAAAGGCAGGATAATGCACTTTTTTTTTGGTTCCCTCTATCAGTTTTTAAGATAGTTACTTAAAAAAAAATTTTTTTTATTAAGATAGTTACTTTCAAAAACGTTAGTTTCCTGTCATTCTTTGAAAGTGATAATTACCTTATTAAGAGTGTCATTATGAATTTAAATATGTTTTATTAGTTTCATTCTTATCCTTCCAGAAACTCAAGTTTTGTGCAATGGGAGTCTCTTTAAGTTGGTCGTTGAGATCTTTGAACATGTTTTTGACCATTTCCTTGCTGTAGGATTGAACAAGATGTTCTAGGATTACCTCACAGTTTTCCTATTCAAGACCTGGAAAAACTATAATTCCAGGCTATATTCTGGGCACTAGGAATGCTTATTACTGCTGTGTTGGACATTATTCTATGCCTTTTTAGTGAAGAGACCTGTATCTAGTTTTCTATTTAAAGATAAAATAATTGAGAAAGTTAATATCAAATACTTTCAATTTAAATTCAGGATTATAGTGTTTGTACTTCAATTTTTCTGTTGCTTCTGTATTTTCTTTTTTCCAGTGAGAATACTGGTTTTCAAGGACAAGAAGAAAGAATATCTAAAAAACTCACTTGCTTTATCACTTATTATACATAAAACAGATTCAGAATAATAACAATACAACCACTATTAATTTTATGTTTGCATTATTCTCCCCATATCCTTCCCTCTTTATAAAAATAAGTGTACCATATCTACATTGTCAGAGCACACAGTCATTTTTATTATAGTCCCTTCCTCTTAATCCCCATTTAGCGCTAGTTCTACAGTTGACCTTGAGAATTTATTTTGAAAGCTATTTAGTTATTTTGACTGACAATTTTATTCTGTAATAGAGTCCTCAGAAGAAGTTCATGAGAACAATAGTATATGAGTCTTTGCCTGTTGGTAAGATTTTTTCTATGCCCTTTGTAATTGAAATTCAATTTTTCTGGGTTATAAAATCTTTGACCTGTAATCTCTTTCCTTGTTTATCTTAAATATGTTACCCTCTTTTCTTAGGGCATAGAAACAAAGATGTTGAAAAGTGATTATTTTTCTTTCCCTTATAAATTACTTGTTCTTTTTGTCTAGATTGTCTACAGACTTTTTCTTTGTATTTAAAGTTGAACAGTTTTACTAGAATACATTTTGGTGTTGATCTTGCTGGTAAATTATTTGGTGTACTTATTCAATATGTAATTTTAGATCATTGATACTTTTAGGAATTTTTTCTTGAATTACAAATTTTAGTATTTTTTCCTGTTTTACTTTAGTTTTCCTCTTCAGAAACTCTTATCACTTATATATTGCATACTTTTTGTCTATCTTCAATATTTGTCACTTGTTTCATTATCCTTTAACTCTTTTACTTTTATGGAAAATTTTTCTTTTAGCTTTTATCTTAAGACATTGTTTTTGTTTTTGTCTTTCTAGTTTAATCTAGGTTTCTTAAATTATTTTTCTTTTGAATCCGTATATTCTAAATTCTGTCAATTTACTGTAGTGTTTCTAATTGTGATTTTTTTTTTATGTTTTGTATCATTTACTTGATACTTATAGCTTGTTTTGAAATAGTTAATTGTTTTGTGGACTTTTCTTTCTGAAGGTGGTTACTTAATCTTTGTCCTTTAAATTACTTTTTACAGGATTTGACCATGATCTTTTTCTATCAATCATATGTATGCAAAACTGATTTCCATGAACTTTAAGAAGGAAATATATGTAGTTCAATATAGTTTTTAAAATTTTACGGGGTCTCCAGCTCCTGTTGTTTTTGTGGCATGTTTTAAAATATGGTGGTTAGCTTTCTGACATTTCCTGGCTGTTTGCCTTTTCTACTTTTATGTCTCTGTTGTCCCTATCCAGTTAATTTCTAAATCTACTCTCAATGTCTCTCCTGCATGATCCTGTTTGGAAGAGAGTTCTTGGATGGTTAGTGGTGAGAGTTCAGAAGTGCTCATACTGCTTGAGCCATTTTTAGACTGAGCTTTGCCTCTGTGTCTATCAGTTACTGGTTTAGACCTAATCATCCCCATGGTCAGCTGTTGTTCTCACATTAGCCACTGAGCTTTCCAGCAAATACCAATCTGGTGTACATTATGGTGTCCTCCTGTTCTCAGGTCATTTCTAGTCTCTTTGATTTGACTTTTTTTCCCCTCCTATGTCAATGGTACCAGATAGGTCTTGGGGCTGTTAGCAGTTGGTTACTTCTATTTTGGAGGTAGAGATACTTTGTTACCAAGTATAAATTTATCCATGAGTTTTTGGTTTTGATATCTTGTTACCTATTTTTATTATATTTTTCAGGGTTTATTCAGAGATATAAAAACTATGCTGCTACCTGCACAATAGCTTTGGCTTAAAATATTTAGATATTCCCGAGTCTTGAAATGACTTGATATTTTTCCAAGTGCATGTGGTCAAAAATTCCCTTTATACAATTTACAATTTTCAAGGGCTTCTGGGTATTGGGTGCTGATTTTAGTAGGCTAGTGTGCCCAGGGCTAATAGCTGAGAGAGATGCCTGTGATAGTAGAAAATGGGGACATGAGCTCACAGCATCCCCATAGGGTCAGTTGTACATTTCAGAGTTACTATTTGGAATTGGGTGTGTGGACCATGCTCAAGTGCATAAAAGGGAAACCATTTTGCTCTGAGTATTCTAAGAACTATGAGGACTATACTCAGTTTTAGTGTTTTCTTCCTATATATTCCCTGTGATAGCACATGCCATTCTTAAGCTATGGTTCAACCAGAAATGGAAACACCTTCTGTATTATTTGTTCAGATGTAAGTGTAGAGTGTCTACAATAATCTCTTGGATTTCTAAAGTACTTAAGGCTTTACAAACTGCTTTAGCATCCATGCTCCTAGGGGAAACTCATTAACAGGACTGTGAAGAAGTTGATGCTGGTGCTATATGTATTTTCATTCTTTTATAGCTGAAGAGACTAATCCTCAGGCCAAGTGACTTGTCCAGTGTCACACATCTGGCATGCTGCAAAAATATAGCTAGAACTAGTATTTCCTCAAACCACCAGTTTTTCCACATGGAGTTTTGGGACCTCTACCATTATAACAGAAACATATTTGCAACATGGTATCTGAATGCATTTGCCATAAAAGCCATTTTATCCATTTATTCTGTATGCTTCATAAATACCCAAGCCATGTAATAGCAAAGGGATTAAATTTGCCAATATAATTTTACACCTCACCTGATTTTTTTTTTCTCAACTTAAACCCATTCCCTCAACCATTTGTTGAAAAGTCTTAATGTTCAGTTTAACCCTGGAAGTAATTTATAAGGCAATGCTACAAAAACAACGATAAAAATACAGTCATCTAAGCTCTTTATTTCTTTATCTCAGTCCCTAAGGCTGAAGTGATTGCCTGGAGCTTGTGTTTGTTCAAGTGTACTGTAATATTTATGGGGCTAAAAGATATCCCCTTGGATTTCTGCTCTTGGTGGATTTGTTTAGGAGGAGGACCTCATGTGGGTAAAGGATGTTGTTTGCTATGTTTGAAAATTTGATTTGACATATCTGTGAAGAGCTCATTCATAAGCAGATTCTTGTCCTTATAGGGATATTTCTTTGCCTCACAGATTGGTTTTATTGCCAGATTTTACTGGTTCATGGATTCAGTGTCAGAGCGGATAATGTTCCTAGACATCATTGACTCAAACTCCCACTATCTGCTTATAGGTGAGGTGCTGAAGCTCCAGAGGGCATGGCTTTCTCACGTATCTTACCACTATCTCTGTTGCAAGCTTTCTCCACTCTCCTTTCCTTACTATATATGGAGCCTCAACAGACACAGGGCCGACTGGACCTGGCCCTGCTTACCTGCATATCCTTCTACTCTCATTTTTCCTACTACACACTCTGCAAAGTTGAAGCTGTATTCAGGCTAAAATGCTTTGAAATCCAAGCAAATACCATGTTCTTATGTCCTAGGACCTTGGCATGTTCTGTTTCCTCAGCCTCAAAAAACGTCTTGCTTTGCTTTTTACCTGGTTCCTATGTGAGCTTTAGGGATGAGCTCCACTGCACTTCGCCAAGAAGTTTTACTTGGGCATCCCAAGCCCAGTTTTGGTGACTCTCCCAATTGTTGCTGCTATAGGACCCAAACATACCACATCATAGCACTTAGCAGGTGATACTGACATAATTACCTTTTATTTATCAGTATTCCCTACTGGAGTGAAAGCTCCATGAAGTCAAGAACCTTGTCTGTTGAATTTACTGTTCAGTATGCTAGTACCTGTCTAGCATAGTGTGTAGTATGAAAAGGGGGTTCCATTAAATGATTATTAAGTGAGTTGCTGTTCATATTATTATTACCTTATACCTGTATGTATGTGTTATACAAACAAGCATGCACACATTACAAGTCTTTAAATATTTTCTATGACTCTTTATCTTTATGCATAATATCTTCAATTTCTGAATCTAATAAAATTTCTATTATTCAAGATTGTGTACTAATGGACCTCTCTCTACTTTACCATCTAAATCTTCAGTAAGCATTGTTACTTGACAAGTCATTTATTAGATTATTGTAACTATGGCTCTTACATAATTTTTGAAAGACTTTTAATGTCTAGAAGAATAAGGGATTTCAAATATCAACATAAACAATATATAAATTATTCTAAAAATGGTATGTTTGTCCCACATTTCCTCTCAAGTTCATTTAATTCTCAAGAGTTAGTTTCATTCAGGAGGAGAGCAAGGATCTGAAGTGGGTTGCTATGGTGAAAGCTGTTGGTTATAGAAAGGTCAAGCACCACAATATTACTAGACTAACACATACTAACATTTTTTGAGGGAGGGTATACTCTGAATTAGCAATTTATAACATTAATATAGAACTCAAGGTCCCATGAATGTCTACCCTTTATCGTTCTGATCTTAGAATCTTAAATGCACTTAGCTTAAGGGCTTATGAAAGACAGGAGATCAATAGCAATATTGAGAATTTTGTTCATACTTCTCTGTCCAGATAATTTTCCTTGATCCTCTGTAGTTTAAACTTACTGTTATAACTCATTTTTGTCACTGGAATTCCATTTTGTTTGCTTTATTACTTTTTTCTGAAAGCAAAGTTGAAACAAATACTTACATAAGGCATCTTCCTTGACATTAGCAGGACTGGATATAATTTACAGGCTATTTCTGAGAACCAGACAGTGGCTTCCTTAAATTAATTGCATTTTGAGAAAATGTAACAGGTTATTGATTATATTATTTTAACATATGAAATACTCAGACAATATGCTTTATGTCTTTATATAGAGCTTTATTTAATGTTCTGTTTTATTTACATTTTTTGGTAAGTATTTTATTACTAGATATAATGGAATATGTATATGAGTACATTAAACATTTTTTAATGATTTTTGTTTTGTTGCTGTTTTGTTTATAAGCTAACAGACATTAAAATGTTTAAATTTTATCTTTATTTCATGTATAAGTGATGTTTATGGAAATACAAAACAAATTTTAATGTTTCTTTTTATCTTCCTACTAGTAAATTAAGTTTGTGATTTTTTTTATTGGCCCTTTTTCTCTAGTTTTGCCAGTTGTTGATGGGTAATTAGTTTTGTTACTTATGAAATATTGTATATTATTTAAATATGACCAAATTTTTTCAGAATTAAGTCAGAGTATTCTGGTGTACAGGAATGGGTGCTATAAATTGGAAGTATATGAATTAGTTTAGGCAGGTAACATAATAAATTCAAGTGGACTTTAAAAATTTGGGCATGGACTGACTTATCCACTAATTTGTTATAACATTTGCTAAATTGTACCATATTGGTCTTCTGTTAGTAAGTTACTTGGAAGGAGGGATCCCATCTCATTCATTTTTCTATTGCTGACTTTTTTTTTTTTTTTGGCTCAAGAAATAGTTGAAAATGGGTGACATTAATTTGGATGAGTTATGAATTACTTATTTGTTATAGCATATTTATATGGAAGAACAAAGTTAACTGTGTTGTTTTTATAATTTTTCTTGGGAATTTTTTACATTGTGCTGTGCTGGATGTCTTTTTGCTCTGCTAGATGGACTTTCCACCCTTCATCTTACTCACTGCTCTGGGAGGTTGAACTGAAGGGAAGACATCAATAAGGCTTTTAGCTTTGGTTGGATTTGGCTCATGGAGTGGCAGGGGACCAAAGTGAGGATGAAGAGTGAGGTTGGGGTATTCATTCCCTTGGCTTCTTCTTGGAGGTCCCCTAGTGCTTGCTGTGTCATGCATCTGCAGGTTACCGCTTTTCTCCAAATGTGTTCCAAATTTGGAACAATTGGAGAACATTCTCCAAATGTTCTATGTGACTATCCTGCCTGGTCCTGGAAACCTCTCTCCCTTCAGGTCATCCATTTAGGCCTAGAGTGGTTAACAGCTTGGCTGCTGGTAGCCCCAGGTTTATCCTCTGTTCCCTTAGTGAAAAGTCCTTTTGTAAATAAACTCTCCTTGAGTGATACTAATTTGACTGTGCCATGTAGTTGTCATTGCAACTTGAATGATGGATACATCTTACTGTGATTTTGTTTTAAAATTTTATTCTCTTGTTAAATGCTTTATTAGCAGAACTTAATTTCCATAAGAGCAATCACAATAATTTGGTATAAATGAAGGACTTTTTAAAGACATAAAGCAAATTTATCAATCCTTTGAAAAAAATATCTTTAATCTGTGTACTCTACCATAAAGGGAATGGTAGACCATTTAAAATTAATATATTCATTAATTCAATAAATAACTGAATACACAGTGTGCCAGGAGCTATAGATACTTCTTTCCTATGATGGAAGTTTAGTAGGTCAGGTGCTTCTTCTGAGAGTGTGGGCTCAGATGACTCTCCTATACCAGTAATATAACTAATATAGGGGGAGAAAGCCTGCCATTGCTGTCGACCTAAACTGCTTGTCTAGAATGAACATCATCAGGAATAAATATATTTGTTCATCTGCGTGGCTATTATATCTATTTCTCAAATGATTTCCCAATTCAGATGGGAATGAGGGAGGTCACGTATTTACCTTCCCAAACCTGTGCAGCCGACAAGTGAGAAAGGGTATTTCAAGTACAGGTATGAAATGGCTTGGCATATTTGGATGTTTTGCCATATTTTGACCTGTCCATTCTTTAGCATGACCACAGGTTGAGGGTCAGAGATGAAATTTGTATTTTTAATCTCACTCTTGTATTTTGTAGTAGGTATTTTATAAACTCAATCTGTAGGGAGTCACTGGTAGGAGCTTTTAGGAGAGATAGAACAGAATTTTATGAAAAATAAGTGGGAGATAATATTAGATGTAGCAGAGGGGTCAAATAAGGAGAGTCAGTGAGTTTGTTGGTACTGACATTAGGGAGATATTTGTTGTATTCTTAAACAGGGTTTTAGGGATAGAAGCCTAATTACGATAGTTTGAACAATAAAGGAGAGGCAAAAAAGAGCAGATGGAGGGTAGACTTCTCTCAGGAGACTTACAAGTGAAGGAAAGAAGAGGAAAATTTAAGGAGCTACAGTGACACACAGTAACAGGGATTTTTGTTTGTTTTTTAAGGATGGAAGAGATTTGGAAATAATTCTAATCTATAGAGAAAGCCAGTAGCAATCTTGAAAAGATTAGGAAAGGAAAAAGGAAAAACAAAGTATCAGATCAGCTGAGAAAGGCTGAGTCTTGGGCTGGGAAAGACCTTTTACCCTGTGGTCTGGAGAGAAGATGCAGACGGTGTGGATACGTGCCGGCATCCATTACTCAGTAATCTTTAACTTGTCAGGCTCTTTTCCAGCACCGCTCACCAACAGAAAACATTACATGCTTTTAAATGTTGGGAGGGAATTTGAATCCCTGCTCAAAGAATGTATCTTAAGGAGTATTCCTCACAATTGAAATCCATGTTGTAAATCTGTACTTGTTCAGTGACCAGGATTTTAAAAATGACTTTTTTTCCTGGATGTTTTCTTCCTCTCTTATTATAATGGTTTTGGATAATGGCTCTGAAAGTGAATGTGAAAAGGAAGGCAAACGGGGAAGGATCATCAGCATGTGACCTTTGAAACTTCTTTCCAGTGCCTTCCACAGTGGAGAACTGTTGATTTAGGGCCTTCCAAAATTAAGAATTTCTTTGTTCTCCTGTGTAGGTCTAATTTTGTTGTATTCCCAACCCAAAGCACTGTTAAGCACCATTTGGATATTATGCATGATGCTTTCAATTCTGTCAAAGTGAAATTCCTTGGAAGGTTCTTGCACGGTTCATATGATTTTTATGGGTAGATAAAAGGGTTTTCTATGGCCCACTGCAAAGCCTTGAGGCAACTGCTTTTGGGGGTACCATGTTAGAATCACTTTTTTTTTAGAAATTCTGAATTTGTGGGGCTGTGGTGACATCATGAAGTTCAATGAATCTGATTTCATGTGACATGAAATCATTATCTTCTTGCCTCAGTTGGAGCCTAAGTGGCAGGGTATTATTATCTCATGGAAACATAGAAAGCAAGTTGTTACAATCTCCCAACAATGAGACTCTGATCAAAGGATTTTTTTAGGTGTTTTATTTTCTCTTAACTGTGTATATTTTATCTTTGAGGAAAGGGATACACATGGTTATGCAGCTTAAGCACATTGGAAAATAGTTGCAGACTGTGAATTCCACCTGCTTCCCAGAAGGGTTACCTAGTGATACTGAAGAGACCCAAGTCACTTTCATATCACCTGGTTTTTAGATGTGTTCATAGACCTTTACTGAACAATTCTTGCTGCCTTCACTTAGCATACTATCTCTTGGTCACAGCCTTTCAGCTTGCCCATATGTATGTCACATACATATGCATATAACAAGAAAACACTGTCCATGCCAACTGGCATGAGTCCAAGAGGAGGGGCTTTCTGTCTAACTGGTCTTCTTTCCTGAACAGTTACTGCTTTGTCATTTGTCTTTACTCCCGTGCTTTGTTTCTGTCGAAGTTTTTTGGCCAATATCCTGTTGACTTATTCTAGCACTTTGTCTGTTTCTTCATCTGAAAATCAGTGTGGCTGAGTCCCCTATTTTGCCAAACTTCCTTCCCTCTGACTGCCTTTTTCTTCTATAATCTCCATCCAAGCTGCCAGCATCCAAAAGGCAAATTCAGTGGCAGGTAGATAAATTATTTTTTTTATATGGATCTTTATTTAGTCATGTTATTGCATGATTGCTATTATGTGTAGGCTTCACAATCTCAAGAATTTTAGCATCTTGATTTCTTTTATGATCCTCTACAAAAAAGGACCAGACTATAAGGGGTCTCCAGAGAATTCTAATTCTTTGCTTCTCTTCAGTGATTGGAAGTATGTGATTGTACCATATTTAAGCCATTAAGACTTTGTTTAAAAAACCTGGCATGTATGAGGACCATATTTAAAATGAATGAAAATAAATAAAATCCATAAAATTAAATCTTATAGTAATGTATTTTCTTGACTTTTGAACACTTAGGGGTTATTATGTGCCAGGCATTTTACTTAGTGTTGCCAAATGAAGATACTCACATATCAAATAAAATATGGAGAGTATATTATTAATATAGAAAACAGTATCTGATATTTCCCAGCTGACTAATCTTTTTTTAAAGGAAGAATACCAAACTAGATAAAGCCATGCTTCATTACTTCTACACACAGACCTTCAAACTCATTTACATCTGAGCTCTCTTAAAGCCTCACAAAAAAGCTAAATAGATTCTGTGTTTTGGTAGCGCTCTGCTGTCAGTCACAGACTTAGTCTCTGGAGAGTAAGTGTTTTTCTCCACCTCCTGCAGATGTTCTTTTCTTGTATGTAAACCTTAAAGTGCAAGCTTTGGATAGTCCTGGTAAAAATATTTTTACTGTTTTAAAAATCAATGTGGTACAGATTCAAGATGCATTTGAGTCCGTCAGAGAATCGACAGCACAAAGGTACTGATTTACTTGTTTAATCTGAAATGCTGCAAGATGAAAAATCACCTTTCTAGTTCTTCTGATTCTATGAACATGAAGTAGCCATCAGAAGAGGAAAACCACTTGTCTTCACTTAAACTGTTTCAGGAGTATATAAATTTGTGTTTCTGCTAGAAATCAATTTCCAAAGTGATCTCTGTAGTAAGAAAGCAGTTACAGAAATTCTGCTTTATTATCCTTTCTCTTTAGTTAAAAGAAGAAATACCAAATGATTTCAGATGGCAGCATACCAAGAGCCCATGAATAATATGATGATATACACATTTTCTTAAACAGAGCTTACTTTAGCAGTAACCTATTAACTTCTAAAATTTCTGTTCTTTGCCATTTTATTCATTATGATGGTAGACTACTCTTTGCTAATTGCACATTTCTATCCCTGGTCGCCAGATCAGGCTGCCTGAATCTTGAAATGATTCAAAGGAGTTAAAAAAAATCTACAAAAGCCTTTTCAGCTCCATGATTTTGGGTTTGTGAATTCCATATTGAAAGATTCTAAAAACAGGAAGCATTTAGCATTCCCTCACTTGCTATCAAAATAGCTAACTTGCACAACTTAAACATTGTATTTTTACCCTTATTTATTGCAGGGAATGAAAATGTCTTCTAATCAAGAAGCACCTTTCATTGTCATTCCATTAATCTTTCAATTATTTTAGTTGTAGTTGCGTACAGACATTGAATTTTTCTTGTTGGTTTTGTTTCAGCATAATGTAAATCCTATGCTTTCCAAAAAGACTTATTGCTTCAAGATTAGTTTTGTAATTCACTATTCTGGTGGTTTTGGCAGTTACAGGTTCTAAACAGTCAGAGATGATAATTGGACAGTTTACCTTTTTTTTTTTTTAAGTTTGTGTTTATGTAAATATTTAGACCATGCCTTTGAGAATAAAACAAAATTTAACTGACAATACTAACACAAAACTGATGTTGTGGGATGTTTTTGGTTTACTTTGTTGATTTCCTTGTTTTTATAACTATAAAGTACACTAATGCTCCCAGCACTGGATGTAGACCTGGATATGGCTGCTGAGATCTAATGGACAGTGCACCCATATAAACAACATTTTCCCTGCATTTCTATTAAGTAGTCTCTCAGTTGATTTTCTAGCATGAGAGAACTGGAAAATACAAATCCTTGCAAGTAATATTAGTCCACAGATTGGCAAATATTGGAAATAATACCTATTTCCATTCTTATATCTCCCACAAGAATAGTCACATCAGTATGGAAAAGTAGTCATGTTAGGATGGGTCAGTGACCATCTGGGAAAAAAAAATTGTCCCATACCTTACATCAGAATAAATTATAAATGGATCAAATATTTACTTTAAAATATGACACCATAAAAATACCAGAAGAAACCATGGAGTAAATATATTTGATTTAGGAAAAGCTTCTCTAAAAATATAAAATTCAGAAAACAAAAAAAATGCTGATAAATTCTATTATATACAAATAAAAATTTTTGTCTGGCAGAACTGCAAATTCAAAATACACGTAACACTGGGTGTTATACGCAAACAATGAATCATGGAACACTACATCAAAAGCTAATGATGTAATGTATGGTGATTAACATAACATAATAAAATAAAAAAACAAAATACACATAACAAAAATAAGAAATCATTTGCAAGTCATACCAGCAGAAAGAGTATTAATTTCCTTAACATCAACAACTCAGCAGAAATAAAAATAAGAAAACAACCACCCAACAGCAAAATGGGCAAAGGATATGCATTGATAGTTCATAGAAAAAAATTTCTTTAAAATCTGAAAAAAATTATTCAACTTTATTCCTAATAAAGATAAAGGCCATCTAAGAAGACTAAATTAACATATGTTCATATATAAAATAGACAAAATCATGGAAGTTTGATAACAAAATGTGTTAAGGGCTTGTGAAGAACCAAGCATTTTCACTTGTATGGTAATACAAGACTGTGTGACTCCCACAGACGGAAGTTTGGCATTATCAAAATTACTAGTGCTTATACCCTTTAACGTAGTTATTCAGTGTCTGAAAATTTATAGACCTACTTATACATACATGGCATGAAATTAAACAAGTTTATTCACTGGGATAATGAAAGATTATAAATGACCTAATTGTTCATAAGTTATGGACTGCTTTAAGTAAGTTATGGTATTGCCATATTGTATGGAATACTGTGCAACAGTAAAAAATGAATAAAATGACTCTTGATGTACTATTATGGAAAGACCACCAAGGTATATTGAGTAAAAATAGCAAAGTGAAGAATGGCACTGTATTATATAAACACTATGATAATGAAAACGTGTGTTTATGTGTATGCATGTGTAAATATGCATAAGATCTCTGGAAGAATATCCCTAAATATGTAGTTGCTTCTGAGAATGGGAGCTGAGTAGACTGGGGGTCAGAAGAAGTATGCCATTCTACAGCTTAAAAATTGTGATTTGTAAGTACTTCTAATTCAAAGATTGAGCATACACACAAACCCACACCCCACATGCATATTGCCAGAAACAGAAAAACTCAGTGCATTCATTTCTCAAAACTCTTATGTATGATTCTAGTTCTGTTTGTAACAGATGAGTCTTGAGTTTAAGATGACTATGAAGTTGCCAAAATGCTGTGAAGATAATCTTTCATCAAAAAGAAAAACAGAGAATATACTGGAGAAAATCTTTATACATTCTTACATATGCTGAAACACTTGTAATAAGTACTGTTGCATTCACTTAAGACAAAGTTGTAAGCTAGACTTTCCTCACTGAAACAAAGCTAAGGAGGATTTAAGAAAAGTTTAGGAATAAGGAGCTAGATAATATGGTCTAAGATGGCATTTGGAGAAGGGTTATATGTTCAGGTATATCCTAGACCCCAGATGAGTGAGACATAATAGGATTTGGATAATAAGAAATCCATTACTGGCTTTGTCTTTTATTAACCATCATATCTTGAGTATTTTTTATCACCTTTTGGACCTCAGTGCAAGAAGGGATCATAGGAGATGATCTTGAAGATCTCAAGAATCTGATATTCTGTACTCTGATATAAATAATGGATAGGTTTATCACTGTATACAGTGTGTGTTAGGATTCAAGCAAGTGTCTTTATATGATGATGAACTGGACAAGATAGAGTAAAACCATAAAAATTAATAGCTTTATTTCAGTCATCTTAATGGTGTATATTATTAACTCTAATGATAGCCTAATGATAATAGACTTTTTTTTACATTGAAATATGACTTTTATGTTTAACATGTAAATGTTATATGTGACCTAGTGTTTAGCACATATATGTTTTATAGGTTATAAAGGTCATAAATATTAGTTGTTTCAATTTTCTGTCTGAGAGATGCTTAAATCTTCCAGGATTTGCTAAAGAGTGTATCAGAGAAATGATGACACATTTATGGGTTTTGAAGCACCTATAGAAGTATCCAAGAGTAGTTGATCAGGAAAATTAGGGCCAAGTATTGGGTGGACATGGCCAGCAATGTTAAGAGGCATGAAAGATGGTCAAACGTGGAGATCTGCAGTTAGTTGGGAAGTTACAAAATATTAAGTACAACAAAGGAGTGGTAGGAAATGAAGCTAGAGAAGTTAGGGAAGGGAAGATATTAAAGAACATGTTCCTGCCTGTAAAGGGTTTGGGTTTGTTTTGTCAGTGATAAGTCATTTCAGTTTTTAAAGTAAGTGAGTAATAAGCGTTTTAGATTTTCTGAGCATTATAGTGTATGGACTTGGAAAATGGGAGATGGGAGGCAGCTAGACCAATTAGGAAACTTTGTAATAGTAGGTAGACAAAGAATGATAAATGCATGAACTAAGATAAGTTCAGACTCTTAAAATTGCATGCAGGGGTGTCAGGCTGTTTACTATAGTGTGAGTTTATTTTAACTAAATCTTGGGGATTAGAGGGAAGCCAATGACTTCTTAGAACATCAGCATTTTCTTTATTTCTTTCTCTCTTTTGGGCTCTGCCAAAATGGAAACAACATTTGCAGGTGTTTCTTTCAGGTTTTGTGATCTCCCTTCACATTTTTGTCAATGTGTTTGTCTATATTATTTGGTTTTTTTTTTTTGTTTTTTGCTAATTACTTGATAGAAAAACATTACATTTCATATTACAGTCTCTAAAGCTAGCTGTAGACAATGTTCTCCCTAACATACATAGTTGAAAAAAAAAGCATTGACTGTAGGAGCAAGCTAAAGATGGAGCTGTTGATACTCAGGATCAGGATTAAGTTATACATGCAGTGCACCTTGATGAGGCACCCCCCCCCCCCCCCCGACCCAGACACCAGTATTGCTTTTCTTGCTTTCTCTTGCCTATTCTGAATGACATACATGAGTAAAGCTGCTTCAAAAGAAGCAAAAGGAGTACATGTGGTCCAAATAAAAGGATTCATTTTAAGCAGTATTTTGAATTCTTACTTAGAACTTTATTTGGTAGGCTTTATTTTTTGCAGTAAAGTCCCCCTTTAAGACTCTATTAGATATCCCCCCCAAAAAAGAGTATCAAGTTATTTGCCTCAACCTCTAAGACCTATTGAATTATGTTGAAAATATTCTCCCAGTTAGAAGCGGGTTCTTTAGCCTGATTTCAGGTGCAATCAACATTCCTACAAGTGGAACCATAAAAATAGTTGAAGCATTCAAAATTGTTACCATCAGTTCTACTTTAGGGTACATATTCATCACACGATTTCTTTTTAAGGGAGTTATTGAGTGAGGTTATAAATTTGAACTTTACCTAAACTTTTTTTTGGCATCAAGGGCCAAAAAAAGTCTTTTGGAATCTTTTTTTCTTTGTGTTCATTCCAGCTACTTGTGAAGGGTCACTGTGTTTCTGAGTTGAATATTTGCTTCTCAGCACTGACATTTCCCTAAGTAAGAGAAAGAACAACAATATATGAACACCAGAGACAGTTAGGCTTCCTGTTTCCCACCTTCTCTCTCCATCTGTGCACTGATACTAAAACACAGACACACACCACACATGCACACACATGCACACGCGTGCGCTCACACGTGATTAAAAATCTCTCTCTGTTGTTTACCCTTTGATATTTTAGCTAGGAGCAAAAGAATGAATCCTCTTGGATGAAACTAGCTTTTTGCCCCTGGGGATCTCTAACCCACTGGTACCATCAGAGCTAAACATGTGCTTATAAAATCAAACATTATTTTCTTTCAATATCAAATACACCCTCGTTTAAAAATTAAAGTTGTTGAACCTATGGGTTAAAAAATAGAATCCAGTGAAATTACACTCTGCAAAAAATTGTTTTTTCTCGATAACTTCAGGACTTGTTCTATGTCTGTGTCACTGTGGACATCATTGCTTACACTGTGACTTAGGTGATTGAGGGGAGACAGCACTAGATCTTTGCATAGCCTATAAGAAAACCATTGCTGCTCCTTATATCCTCCATGGTTTGTATATCATTAACATGCTTGAGGTTGAAAGTAAGTAAAAACTGCAAATTTCAAAGTGGTTAAAAATAAGGACTTTTTTTTTTTTTCCATTTAATGGAGTGTCCAGAAATTGGGAAGGCTCCACACATGATGTGATTAGTAGTTAAAATAAGTCATTTCAAGTATCGAGGTTAATCCTTTTTCTTTACTTTGTCACCTCAGGGTCAACTTCTTATTAGGATGGGCACTCCGCCTTTTGGTTGCAAGATGGCTACTGTTGGCCATTGAGTCTAGATGCTTCCTCATTAGTGTCCAGCAAGAGAAAGAGTAGCATCTCTTTCCCAGAAGGTCTGTGAAACCCTGTTCATGTATTGGCCCAAATTGATTTAAAACTGCTCATCTTTGAGTCAGCAGAATGGATGCTGGTGAGTCCCATTGTTTACCACAGTGGGAGAGTCTTTTTGTAGGTAGAGTAGCTGGAACATTTAAATAGGAGTTCACCAAAGGTCTAGGAATAACAAGAGAAATAAATATGGCCAATTAGATATTCTGGTTGTATAATTGGTTTTAATTACCTTTAGCTTGGAGTACCTGGCAAGATTCTTCCCTGAATATATATCCCACTTCTGTTATTATATATAAGGATGTCTGTACCTTCTGAATGAAATCAAACCCGTATCCTTTGGGGTTGGAATAAGTAATCTCAGCAGACAATAGCTTGAACTAGAAACTGTAGCTACCCCTCGTTATGTGGTAGTGGATTTCTTTTTATTAAGGGAGCCAGCAGGCATCCTTTCTAAGTCCAGGACTATCTAGACACTGGTATATGTGGGTAACTATGTGTAACTCGTGTGTGTGAGTGTGTGTGTGTGTGTGTGTGTGTGTGTGTGTATGTGTGCACACAGAGAATTGAGGGAGAGAAAGGAAAATCATTGGCATCCTGTAATTTGTCGTTTGTCAAACTGACATTGAAATGTATATTTTGGGCATTACATGGTCTCATTTCATAGCTTTGAAAAACATCAGGATATATTAGAGATATAATAAATATGGTGCCGAAGCATTTCATCATAATAAATAACCCATAGTAAATTGATTTATATATAATGTTTTTACACTGGGTAGAAATCTAAGATTGAATCATAGCCATGAAACACTGCATTTATTTTATTCAAATAAACATGTAATACTTTAGGTCCAATGAGAAAGAGTCCTATAAGAAAAAAAAATACACATTTCAAATGACTCAATGGTAAAGCCACCTAAAAATTTCACAAAATAGCTTTAGCCCTTGGAGACCTTTAATGTAGGGATATACTTAAAATTAGGCTTCTATTAAATTTTATTTGTAAAATGTATTTTATTAAAATTAGGCTATTATTCAAATTAAAAATAAAACTTTTTATCAATAGTAATTGCTTTTAGAAATATAAAAACATCTAGTCAAAAAATGAGCCAGTAGTCATAGATCTTTCACACATTCAAAACCTAAAGATATATTTATAAATACTCTAGTTGACTCATTGAAAATACTCTCCCTCATCTTCACTGGTTTTAGTCCATTTGGCCCACTCTAACAAAATACCATAGACTGGATGGTTTTATAAACAAGAGAAATTTCTCACAGTTCTGGAGGCTGGAAAGTCTAAGATCTAAGTGCCAACATATTCAGTGTCTGGTGAAGACCTGCTTCCTGGTTCATGTAAGGTACTCACTGGGATTGCTTTTATAAAGAGCACCAATCTCACTCATGAGGACACAAACATTCAGATCTTAGCAGTATGTTACCTTTTTATAAAGTCCCCTGGAACTGATGCAGGTGAGTAGTATTATCAGAAAGAATTCAGGGAAACAAAACAAAAAAGCTTAGGAATATTCTTCTGGAGAGATGTGTACGGCATAAATGAAAGAACATCATTAAAATAGTTTAGTAATTACAAGTAAATTTTTCTCAAAAAGTTATATAGATGACAAGTTTTATTCATTTAATAAAAATAGTTATTGAATATCTATAATTTGCCAGGCACTATTACCTATCTAGGAGAAAAGACAGTTAAGGTCTTCTCATGCAGCTGACATTGTGGTTGTGGGAGGGGGACACAGATAAAAATTGTTAAATGACCAAGGTAACTTCATAAAGAGATAACTGGAATGAAAGAAATAAAACAATGTGACCAAAGAAAGTGTTGAGGAGTGTTTGGCCAGTTAGACCAGTAGCAGGGCTTCTTCACTGAGAAATTGGTGCTGGTGCTAAGGCTGAGATACACAGATCTCATTAATAAATATGCAAATGGCCTGATCAGGTATTTTAGACTTCTAGTAAATACATCAGTGGGAAAGTATGCAATTTCACTAATAGTCAAAGAAACAAAAATTTATGCACAAATATCTCAAATCAGGAACAAATAAGTAATAAAATATACTCTGCACTGTTAAAGACACAGTGAAACTAGCGTTCTCATGCACAGTAGGGGTCAAGAACAAAAACATCCAGACACTTTATCCATTAGTCTCTCTGTGAGTACCCTTGCTGAGGAATAAATAGAAAATATGGGAAAAGTGGGGCGCCTGGGTGGCTCAGTCGTTAAGTGTCTGCCTTCGGCTCAGGTCATGATCCCAGGGTCCTGGGATCGAGTCCCACATCGGGCTCCCTGCTCGGCGGGAAGCCTGCTTCTCCCTCTCCCACTCCTCCTGCTTGTGTTCCCTTTCTCGCTGTGTGTCTTTCTGTCAAATAAATAAATAAAATCTTAAAAAAAAAATATTGGAAAAGTATCAGCAAGAAGATGTTTATTTTAGCATTAATTTATTTGAGGAAAATCAAAAACCATTTAATCATTCAATTATATAGAAGTAAGTAAATTTTAAAGAATCTACTTATAATATGCATCAATAAAATGGTTATTATAAAACTTATGTAAAAACACTGAGCAACAGTGAAAAAAGAAAATGAAATTAAAAAACAGATGACAAAATATTTTCAAACTAAAAACATGTAACGAGTATGAATTTGTATTTTTAATTTGTTATTATTTGACTATCCAGTTATAATGGGAGTCAAAAATTGTCCAGTTTTCTGTCCTAGAACCTAATTTAGTTGATAGTAAATCAGCATGAATGTGATAAAGATAATTTTTTACTTTCTTTTGCTTTTCTAATCTTCTTACATGGGGTCCATTGATACCCTTCCATATTTCTCCTGTTCTTCCAGCTAGTGTTTCAATTCTTCAACACCACCATTCACTGGGTTTTGGAATCCGTGTCCAAACCACAGCTGATGTATTTCTGAGGTTTCATCCTAAACCCCAGGTCTCTGTAGTAAGCAGAATTTTGGTTCCTGTAAAGCAGAGTTTTTTCATCTCATAGTGTTACTTGTGCGGTTATATTATATTACATGGCAAAAGGGGCTTTGAAGATAAAATAGAGATTATGAATCAGCTGACCTTAAAATAAGGACATTAATCCTGGACTATCCATCTGGATCTAAGATCCTTTAAAATGTTTTAAATTCCACATTCATTAGAAGTAGAAGAGGAAGGCAGATTCAAAGCATGAGAAGGACCCCGTGTGCTGCTGCTGACTTTGAAGAGGGAGGGGGCCACAAGTTGAAGAATGAGGCAGACTTTAGAAGCTAAAGACAAGTCTCAGTGGACATGCTAACAAGGAAGCATGGATATCTGTCATAAAATTGCATGGAATTGAATTGAATTCTGCCAATAACCTGAATGAATCTGGAAGCTTTTTCTACCCCAAAGCTTCCAGATAAAAGCCAAGGCTGGCCAAATCCTTGCCTTGTGAGACCCTAAGCAGAGGCACATTGGGCCTAGACTTCTCACCTAAGGAAACTGTGAGGCAATAAGCTGGTGGGTTTATGATTATTTAAGACAGTGATAGAGTCTCCTTCAATGCCAACAGAATAGGGAAGCTTTCTATCTCCTGGGTTAGCTATAGGCAGGAGATTCTGCCTTGGTCTTCATTTAATGTGATATTCTACTCATACCTAAGTTATCCAATTATTTATTCTCTACATTGCTGCAGCCATAATATTGATTGATGTCCCTTCACAAAAAAAATACCTAATAAACCAAGCACTTGAAAACTTAACCATCTCTCTCCATAGAACACTAGCTAATATCTAACACTAGCTAATATCTAGCACTAGCTAGCACCAGGCCATCAATTCTTACTGTATGTCAATATGATGTGAATGTAGGGCAAATTGATTGCCCAGTAAAATGGCAAGTCTTAGAAAAGACATAAGGTTTCATAAAGGTGGTGAAAGTGATATTGAGACTTCTCAAATGATATCTTGCAGAATTAGACCATTTAACAATTGAGGAAAGAAGAAATCAAGGCTGAGGGTAGAATGGTAGATTGACTCCAAGTGACCTTTTTTCTGCTGGTACTAATGACTAATTATGTGTATTTAACCAGCACTTTATGTAGTGTGCCCAGTTCCCCTGGATTAAATTTTCTCTGGTTCCCCATCCAGTCATCATCCCACTTTTCTAGGGATAGGATTCTGTTAAGCCTTTTCCTTTGAATGGATTTCTACTACCATTTTGTCTTCCAAGTGTCTCTACCATTATGTTCTACCAGTTACTACTGTGCTCCAGCTGCTAAGTTGGACCTCCTCACAGCAATCACCTGAATGAGGCATGATTTTGCCACATCCATTAGTTCTGTGGCAGACCCCACCAGTTTTCTTTTTCAGAGCAAGCAACTTCTTCGCTGGTCAAATAAAGGCACTCAAACCTGCCATGAGACCTGGGCAGCAGATCTCTGCTCATTTCCAGTTTCCTCTCCTCTTCTTAGCTTCCCCTAAGTTACCCAAGATGCTAGAATGTCTTATCTAAGAGGTAAATTATTACAAACGTGATCTTTTGAAAACGTTTCTATTTTTATTTGTCCAAACCTGCATTCGCTTATAGAAAATTTTTGCTTTGATGTACTTACACTGCTTTCTGAAGATAAAAACAATTCCTTTGTGGCAAAGACTGTGCACTATCTGTTCTCTTCTCTCCCTGAGATAGAGCTATCCCACCCTCAGTGTTAGCTGGTCACATGGCCACCCTGAAGACAGATGGCTAATCTCCCCTATAACTTGGTGGGTCCATTTGACTAAAGTTTGGCCAATGGGAAATAAGAATCTTGCAGAAAGTGTCTTAATGGGATAGGGCACCCTTCTCTCTGTCCTTTTTCTGTTATTGAGTGGAATATGGACATGATGACTAAAGTAGGTCAATCATCCTGGACCACAAGATAGAAACAACAGGACAGAAAGAGCCTGGAGTTCATATGATTTTGGACCTACTTATCTAGCCCTGGACTTCCTAAATTTTGATGAGATAGAAATAAATTTCCCATCTTGTTTATCATGTAGATATCTTGGGTTTTCTGTCACTCAGCAAAATATCCTAAATTGATACACTCTGTATTACTAATTTGTTTAGTGTCTAAATGACTCTGAATTGTGTAAAAACTAATATATATTAACACTTGTATTTTAAAAGGAAAAAAATTCCCAAGTATCTTGTCATTCTGACACCTCTGTTTTCTATTGCCATTGTTGTGTTACTCAGGTATGTATTATTCTTGGATTTAACTTAAAAAAATTGTACTCTACTTTTATAATTACAATGGCTATTGTACATTGTTCTATACCTGATTTAGAGCTTCTGAATTCTATTATCTTTTCAATTTACTTGCAGATTTCTTCATTCCTTTCATCTGTCTATGCTGCTGCTTTTCTCCTCCTCATGTTCCACTTGCTCCTTATCCATATATTGAGGAAAACTTTTTTTGTCAATTTTAAGAGAATTTCTTTCAAAAACAGGGAAGTAAACCAGCCTGTGGGCAAATACCTGTGGTGCTACCATTTCAGCATTCCCATACACCCCTTTGAGGCTCCCCATTCTGCACTGGCAGAGATCATGGTGACAAGCATACAAAGCAGGGTATTTATAAGTGAAGGGTGGTTGATATCCATTTAGTCTTTAATTCTGAAGGATTAAGTCCTGAGTACCTTAATGGATACTCCCAGTGGGTACAGTTACTTGTTTATCAAACACTTTTGTGTGTTTTAGCAATACTAGATGAACCTTGAACGAAGATCTATGCCCTCTGTGTTTCTGAATACTTCAAAGGATAGTTGATGTGTTATTCAAGAAGAATAGGAAGGCAGAGAGAAATAGCCTCTGAGCATGAGCCAAACTCTGTCCTGTTGTATTTCCTCATCTTTTAACTGTCGAGGCCTGGGGAAGGGTGGTTCCACATGGTCAACATTGTGCTTGGGTCAGTTTTAGTGCCATGTCTGAGACTTTAGGGAAAGCCAAGAGCAGCATGACTAGTACTTCTCTTGGGAACAGTATATTACTCAGTGTGTCTTTGTGTGTGACCTGTACTAGAAACACCAGTCAGTACAATGGACAGTGTTTTCCAACAACGATTTTGTAGAAATCACAAAATGTTCATTATTTGGATGGTTACTTCTGAGAGCAACAGTTTATAAAATAAGAAAGAAAAATGAAGACATAACATTAAGCCATAATCGAAAGAAAGAATTTTTAAACTACCTTTGTGAGATATAGCTATCTGGATATAGCTTATAAATTTCTGGTCATCTACTTGATCCAGGAAGGAAATTTAGAATACCTTGTAAAGTTATGGATGGTGTGTCCCAGACTAGCCACTCTGACTTATCTTTGCTAGACCCACCAGGACAAGATAAACACTCAGGTGAGATCCTGAAACACAGGTGTTTTGTGTAGTAGTTTGGCTTGACTGCTAGATAAAAGGTTGAAAGCTTTTACAATAGAATGAGAAAGTTGTTCAATGGGAATAAAAAAGTAGCTTTGACAAAAAAAAGGAAGAGAAATTCAGATTTAGCTGTCTACTGGTCTGCCCTCAACTTTAGCTCTAGTTTTTGGTACAGGAAGTGGAAGTAGTGAGGTGAGACTAGTGATTCTGGTTAATCTTTTCTTTTTTTTTCAAAGTAGGTTTTATTTTCTTCATTCTTTTATCCATTAATTCCATTTAATTTTCTTTTTTATTCTGGTAAGAAAATCTAACATGACATCTGCCCTTCCAAGAAATTTTTAAGTGTGTAAATCAGTATTGTTAACTGTAGGCACAACATTGCATAACAAATATCTAGAACCTATTCATCCTGCATAACTAAAACCATATGCCCACAGTGTATAAGAATATAGTTGCATACTATATAGCAACTCCCCATTTCTCCCTCCCCAGCCCTTGGAGACCACCATTCTATTCTATTTCTAAAAGTTTGATTCTTTTATTTTTATTTTTTTAAAATTTATTTATTAGAGCACATAAGCAGGGGGAGGGGCAGAAGGAGAGGGAGAAAATTTCAAGCAGTCCCCAACTCCCCATTGAGCACAGAGCCCTGATCTTACCACCCTGAGATCATGACTGGAGCTGAAATCAAGAGTTGGTTGCTTAACCAACTGATCCACCCAGGCGCCCCAAGTTTGACTCTTATAGATACCGCATATAAATGGAATCATGCAGTATTTGTCCTTCTGTGACTGACTTATTTCACTTGGTATGATGTCCTTCAGGCCCATCCATGTTGTCACAAATAGGATTTTTCTTTTTTGAGGTGGATAATATTCCATTGTATGTATATACCACATTTTATGTATCCATTCATTTGTTGAGGAATTCTTAGGTTTTTGCCATATCTTGGCTATTGTAATTAATGCTGCACTGAACATGGGAGTACAGGTATCTTAGGGAGATTCCAATTTCAATTCTTTTGGATCTATATGGTTAATTTTTTATTCCTTAAATTCTGTTGCTACTCATCAGATAAAACTGCTTCCCAATGTCCTGTTTTCTTCTGCTTTTCTGTAGATAGCAAACTGGAGTGGGAAGAGAGGATTGCAATTCTTGTCACTTTTCAATCTCAAATTTGCCATGTCCTAATGCCTCACTGCTATCACTTGAACCTACTGATCTCATTCTCAGGAAGAGAAATGATATTAAATGTTTCTTCAGAATAGATTTAACACCCTCCCCTCTTGTATTTCTCATATGAGGAAAAAAATTACTGTGTCTCTATACTTTGCTTAGGGGTCTGAGCTGAATAAGACTTTTCTGAACTAGAGAATCTCAGTCCAACCTGACAACCTTTAAGAAGAAATGGTCATTACATGTGGGAATTGGCAAGCACCTTACATACCCAAAGTTAGGTTTTCATGTTATATCTCTTCCACTTGGAAGGGTGCTTGTTAGTTCTGTAGCTCCAGGGAGACTTCTAAGTAGAGATTCCAGTGCTGACTGTGTGGCAGGCATGGACCAGAGTCCCACCATCTGGGAGAATTGTCCTAATAATATGTTTATTTAAATGATGCCTACCTTCCCTGGTAACTGTAAACATCCCTGAAGTCAGGGATTGTGTTTGCCTTATTCACACTGTTACCTTCAATGGCTAGCACTGTCCTGGCATATAAAAATAGGTGCTGAGTCAATTTTGTTTTTGAATGAATGAATTTTTTTTAAAAGATTTTATTTAGTCATCTGAGAGAGAGAATGAGAGAGAGAAAGCTCGAGAGGGGGGAAGGTCAGAGGGAGAAGCAGACTCCCCGCTGAGCAGGGAGTCCGATGCAGGACTCTCGATCCTGGGACTCCAGGATCATGACCTGAGCGAGAGGCAGTTACTTAACCAACTGAGCCACCCAGGTGCCCTGAATGAATGAATTATTTTAATAGGAAAGTGTAGGAGGGCCTTTGAACTCTCCAGGACAGGCATTTCCAATATAGCTTCAGATAGCAACGTGGGAATAAAGGACAACAATAGCATATAAGCAATTGTATTTTGTTATAAAAATATCTTTTCCATTTCAGTTTATGTATAAAATACATTTTTTTCTGTAAGAAGAAAGGGAAATCAATTTAACAGTATTTAGAAGACTAAGACATATTACACATAGATGATTTCTTTTAACATTATGAATTAAACTCAATCAAGCATCTGGTAAAATATACCACAGTAAAACATTCTTAGCGTAACCAAAGTCTTAGTTACTTTTATTGCTATTTACTTTAAGGTTGCTATTCCTTTCTATGGGCCACTTATAAAGCATTAGGATTTTATGGAATTCATAGTCACTTTAAATGATGTCATTGGTTTTTAGCTACTATACATGTTAGCTCTGCTAATCTTTTTTAAGATGATAAAGGAAACCAGACAAAGCAAAATCTGCCTTTTAGTCAGGTTCATCTGAAAGAAGCTCCAAATTACTATGATTCCCTAGCAACAACATGTATGAAACAGCATCTGTCAGATTTTCAAACTCTTTGCTGAAAAATTTCTATTTTTTCCATTTCTCATAGTTTGCCTAAGAATTACTTTTGTCCATGATATCAAGATCACTTAATAAAAAATTTCTATGACTAGCAGCAATTAATTTGCTCAGTTTATCTTCCCAAAGTGAGAAAATTCCCCCTTTTAATCCTTTTTTCCTCTCATCCACATGTCTTATAAATAAGCATTCAGAAAATGCTAAACAAAACTTTTTAAAAAATCGTTGTACTGTACATTGGTTTCCTTCTTTAGTGTCATGCTAATATTCTACCATCGGCTGCCATTTAATAAGAGCAGGACCAGTGCTTCCTACTTGAGAGTGATAAGCAGTCATTAAAGAATTGAGCATGAAAAAGGGTGAAACCCAGAATATCTCTAGAGATGTTTCCTTTTACAATAAGCACTGCTTCCTTTCCTCAGTTGTAATTTTATCCATTTAGGCTCAACTTAATAAGGCCCTGATGTTACATATGAAAGATCAAATTATGTAACTACCTTTGTTTGGCCAAGTTCTCAGGACCAGCCTTCCAGCTGAGAAATGAGAGACGCAGGGCTCCTTTTGCCCTTAATGCTGGTGGCAGATACCAAAGCGGAAAGGGCAGCAACTTCAAGTTTGTAAGACTTTTTTTTTTTATGGCACAGTTAAGTATTTTATAACTCATGAAAAACTGAATTAACTAGGTTTTGAGGCGGGGGGAAACAGTATAATAAAATCAGGAGAAAAAAAAATCTGCCATCAAATTTGTCCTTGAATGCTTGATAGGAACCTGTGATCCTTTGTGCAGTGTTTCTGAAGGAGCCACTAACAAGCTTCTCAGAACATCAAGTCCTGGCATAACAACAGGACCTTGTCACAGGTTCCTGATAGGTGTGTGATCTTGGCTCTTATTCCCAACCTGCTGTGGAATACAACTGCCGCTGGCATGGGCAAAAGGAAATTTGCATAGCATGTTAATAAATATTTTTAGATCTCACCTAATTAGGAAAAAAGACCATGTAAATTCTGTTGGTTGGCTCTGAGTAATTTATAGGGTTTATTTATTCAGTACATTCATTCATTGCTTTCACATGTTAGTAGTTATCCACCCACTGTTCCCTCTGAATTGCATCTTAACAAGATTATGCTCCTTTTTCTAATTTATTGAACTAGCATGGAATATATTTATATAAAAATTAGCTGCTTAAATACTTCCTTGATGAAAAACATAGCTGTTGTAATTTTATTATGAGTTTTAATCAGGGAAAAAAATGACCTTTGAAATTTTCTTCTATCATTTTATATTTTGTGTGTATGTGCTTCTCTCTCTTTATATGATTAGAAATCTTTGTGATTTAATTAAATTTTAAATAGAAAACATGTGACAGGACAGCAAAAGTTTATTTTGTAAGAAAAATCTTAAGGAACCAGTTTATGAATTAATATGACTAACAGAAGACCTGTTTTCTCTGAAAATACTAATTCTTCCAGCACAGTGCATCTACTTTACAAAATACAATGCATTGTGATTTTCTTTTGGTTTAGAAAAAAAATCCTCTGAATCCAAAAATGCCCTGTACTTAGTTTCTTTTGATACAAGGTTCCAAGCCTTTTGGGGGTCCACTATAACTGTTGTCAGTCAAACAAATACCTTTTCATACCATGTCCAAAATGCCAATTTAGGAAGATGTTTATCTGATAAGAAAAACCTTTTTTTTTTTTTACTTGTGCCTGATGGAAGATTATAAGAACCTGTGTGCTGGATGGAATAAACCGGTACCCCTCAAACTTTATAAGAATGTAAGGGAGGTAAAAAGTTTTCCTTGATCTTACTAGGGTCACTGCTGGGTCTGAAAATTAAGTTGACAAAGATAGATTAACAGGAAAAAAGCATAGAATGTATTTACTGTAAGTTTTATATAACATGGGAGCCTTTATCAATAAATGAAAAAAATGGTTAAATCTGAATATTTCAATGCTATATTTGATGAACAGTGGACAGTTTTGGAGAAATATGATAGGGGAAAGAGTATGAGACAAGTGTAGTAAACTTGGAGAAACTTAGCAAGATCCAGTCATTCATATTCTTCTTTCTGTCCCTTTGTCTTGGAGACTAGGTTATTCCTTTTCTTTGGGTATAAGGAGGACATCTTTCGCATGAGAATCTTATGACCTCCTTCTGGAAAAGGTCAAAGAATCCTTCTTGAACCTGCCATTTTCTCAAATCACTTTAGTTTATAATACTCAATTTGCCAAGGTATCATGTTTGGGGGTATTGGGTTCTGAATCTTCTCAAAAGTACTCACTTGTGGATGTTGCTAAATGAGTATATTTAAGCCCCAACACCAAAGATTCTGATCTAGTAGATGTGGACAAATGTATGAGAATATTAAGTACCCACAAGTGATCCTGGTGGCTGTTCTAGGAACCACACTGTGAATATAGAGAATGATAATTAAATTACTAATGCTGTTATTCATTTCTATGGCAAGATGGTAACTGGGTAAAGTTATGTCTACTAGAAGAAAGAAATTGCAATATAATATGTTTGGTGGTGATTTTTCTAACTCAAAGCTGGCAGAGAGTCAAAATTTTTGAGGTTAAAAGATAGGGAATACAGGAAGCAAAGAAAGGACAATTTTAAAATGCGGATGCTTTTATTTTTAATTATTTTATTTATTTATTTGAGAGAGAGCACAAGCAGGAGGGGCAGGGAGCGGGAGTGGGAGAGGGAATCTGAAGGAGACTCCATGCTGACTGTGGAGCCCATATGGGGCTCAATCTCATGACCCTGAGATCATGACGTGAGCCAAAAGGAAGAGTCAGATGCTTAATTGACTGTGCCACCCAGGTGTCCCATTTTTTTAAGTAATCTCTACACCCAAGTTGGGGCTTGAACTTAAAAACCCTGAGATCAAGAGTCACATGCTCTAGCAACTGAGCCAGCCAGGTGCCCCTGGACATGCTTCTTTAAAAAAAAAAAAAATCTGGTAATGAAAAGTTGGATTGGCATAACTCGTCCTCATACATCAAAACAATCATTTTTTATTCTTGTTCATAGAACAAAATAGTTGACATCAGAGGGATTGTGTTTGAGAAGTATAGGTAATTAAAGAGATTAATTGGTCACAAACATTGCCAATTTGAACCACTTCATCATGCAATTATTACCCCCAACCCCTAAAGGTGATATTTTCTTTTCCATGGTTTTCCATTTCAGTGGTTTTTCAGTGCCAGCTGGGCATATCACAAACAGGGGTAGTATTACAAAGTTTGTTGTTGTTGTTGTTGTTTTCCAAAAGAAATAATTATTGAACCTTAGAAGGAAAAGGAAACTGAGATCATGTATTTCAATGGTCGTGTTTAATATAAGAATCTGACTTGTAGAGTGATTGTTTTACCAACTTTCCCCGAAAGCATTGAGCCTGGGACAAATGTTTATGTGGTGCTAATTTTTGGGGGAATACAATCTCAGGGAAGCCAAATGTGGGAGAAGACCAGAGAAGGAAGGACTGAGTCACCCAGATAGCCATCTCTTGGTACCAAGTTAAACTGATGGCTTGATTTTGCAGGACCATATTCTGAGAGAACATATGAACAAATGTTTCTCAAAACAGTCTGCCCAGGGGTAGAAGAGATGAAATTTTCCTTTGGCTTTTACATCTAAGTGGTTAAAATTTTGTCTGAAGGGTGTCAATCCTCTTGTATTGCCAGGCTGCATACTTCGCCAGCAACAGAGAAACCCTGGGGCAGGAAGCCAGAGTCCTGTGGTACAGAGACTAGCAACTTTGTGCTTCTGTGAAGTTGGTAGCTGTGTGGAGCTCATGCAGAGTTTGTTGCCTTGGCAATGCCTAGAGTAAAACATGTGGCCAAGACGAGTGATGCAGGAGAATCTTAGGAGACACAGAAGAATCTGATCCAGGGACCTTCTCTCTAGTTATGATAGAACCACAACTAGAGCCTATTTACATGAGATATATTAAAAAAAAAAATTCTGGAGATGCCTGGGTGGCTGGATCAGTCAAGTGTCTGACTCTGGATCTCAGCTCAGGGTCTCAGTCTCATGGTCATGAGTTCAAGCCCTGCATTGAGCTCCATGCTGGGCATGGATCCTACCTAAAAAAATTCTGGGGACGACTTGGTGGCACATCTGGTTAAGCATTTAACTCTTGGTTTCAGCTCAGATCATGATCTCAGGGTCCTGGGTTCGAGCCCTACATCGGGCTCCATGCTCAATATGGAGTCTGCTTGAGAGTTTTATTTCTCTCTCTCCCTCTGCCCCTCCCACTTGTTCTCTCTGTCTCCTCTCTAAAATAAATAAAATCTTAAAAAAAATTCCGATCATAATGCTTTAGCCATGGCACGTAAGAAAAGAGAAAGCAGGTGACCTATGACCTATATATTGATACTTAGTCTCCAGAAAAATTGACTTTATGTTCTTAGAAAAGGAAGCAAATGGCTTCTGTCCCTGACAATATGGCAGATAATTGAAAAATCCCTCTGATAAAAAAATGTTGTATAAAAAGATAGCAAGCGTACCTTTACATACACTACTAATCATGTGAGAAAAGGACACATTAAACATACAGAGTAGAAACTTCTGTTTATCAGAAGACATCATTAAGAGATTGAAAAGGTAAGACAATATAGAAGAGAAAATATTTTATGACATTAAAAAAAAGTTTATATCCAGAATATAAGAAAGAGTCCTACGAGACAAGTTTTTTTAAAAAAAGGATAGACAAACTGATAATAAAATGGGCAAAAGTTTTGAATTTTTTCCCCCAAAATAATGCCCAAATATCCAATGAGAATATAGAAATGTGTTTTGTATCAACAGGAATGTATAAGTTAAACCAACAATGAAATGTCAGCATATGCTCACCAGAATAGTTGAAATTAAAAAAGATTGATAATGGTGAGGCTATGAAATAGCTGGACTTTTTGCATGACAGATTTGTTGGTGGTATGCATTATTAGCATGATTACTATGGAACACAGTATGGCTGTATTTACTGACCCTGAACATATATATATATATATATATATATATATATATATATATATATATTCTCTGATCCAGAAATTATATTTCTAGGATATAGTCAACAAAAATGCATACATAGAAGCATGAGCAGACACAGGAACATTAAGAGCAGCTTTAGTCATTAGAATACAATGGATAAGTGAATTGTGCTACAGCGTTGTCAGGAAGGAAAAACTTTTCTTACCCTTTTAGGTTCAGTATTTGGGGGTCTGTGAATTAAACTGACAAAAGACAGATTAGCAAGAGAAAAGAGAGCTTTTTATGTATGTATGTCACTGGGAGTTCACAGAAAAATGTGACTGAAAGAGGTGGTTAGATTGGAGGCTTATATATTATCTTAATAGTGGAAGTAGAGGGGGAGGAGAACTTATAAGAAAACAAAAGCCTTTTAAGAAAGATAAATAAGCCTTTTAGAGAATAGATGAGGTATATAATAGTTTTGTGACAATGTCTACTTGGGTAATTTCTTATCTGGTGTTATCTCTGGTGATAGAAGTCTATCTTCCCTGATTGTGACTTTTAGGGAGGGGATTTATGACAGTTCAATTCTTTAAGGAGGCTCTGCTTTGAGGCAGATAAGGGAAGTAAAGGAAAAAGACAAACTCTCCACGTGGTATATTCTGTATCTCTTCAGTGTTCAGGTAATTAAACTATTCCTACCCATGACAACATAGTTAAATCTCACAACGTTGAATAAAAGAAGCTAGATAAAAATGAATATGTATAGTGTGATGAATATGTATTGTATAAAGTTCAAAAACAGAGTAATATATGGTGTGAAAAGTCAGTATAGTAGTGGTTTCCATTTGTGAGTTTAGTGATAGGGAAGAACAAGTGGGGGTTTCTCTTGGGTACTGGTAATACTCTATCTTGATGTAGGTACTGGTTATATATATGTGTCCATTTTGAGAAGTTCACTGAGCTATACACATAATTTATGCACTATTCTATCTGTATTTTATAGTGTAACAATTAGTACCAAGAATAGAATATGTAAAATTATAAATTTGTTATTGTAATAAGACTGTTAGGCATATAAGAAATGCAGAGTAATGTACTTATGTTTTTAGGAATGGATGTCAAGATGCTTTTAATTGAACATGCATTAGTATAAAAGCAAAGTATATTTTTAAAAGTTATGAGTCTTAAATATGTATCTTCAGTAAAAAAAAAAAAGGAAACAATTTGTTGAACATTTTTACAAAATGGGCATTATCTAGCAAAATAATGCATATCAAACTGACTAAAGAGGAAATAAATAAAAATTTCATGTCAAATAAAGAAAATCTTAAAAAAAATAAATGTGGTTATCTTCATACAAGCATTTAATAAAATTTAACACTCATTGATGCTTAAAAACAGATTAAACAACAATAACAAATCCTAATAGTATACTACAATAGAAGGGAAACTTAACATGATAAAGATTATCAAGGTTATCTACCAAAACTACACCAAAACACAATCATTTTTTTCAAAGCAGAAATGAAGCTGCTATGCCTGCTATCACTGCTTCCATTCATTTTTGGAGGTCCTAGTCAGCGCATGAGGACAAGAAAAAGATGTAAAAAGTATAGGATTAGAACAGTAGAAACATGGGGAAAATATTGCTTACAAAGAAAACTCAAGAGAACCTACCGAATATTAAATTACCAAATATTAAATCTACCAAATATTAAAATCTCCATCAGAATGCTGTTTTAGGATTAATAGAAAAAAATTCCTGAAACCAGTAGCAAATATTTAAAAATATATTAAAATAGGCTGGCTCAGTCAGTAGAGCATGTGACTCTTGAATTCAGAGTTGTGAGTTTGAGCCCGATGTTGGGTGTAGAGATTAATTAGAAATAAAATCTTAAAAAATGTATATATATATTAAAATATATTATTTACATTAGTGACTAAAATTATAAGATACCCAGCTTTAAATCAAAGATGTGTGAAGCTTGTACAGAGAAGATAATCTTTCCTGAAATGTTAGAGCTATACTATTTATTGTCCTACAGATGTTCGTTTTCCCCCATTTAATGTTATTTTTGTTGAAATGTCATTAACAAACACCAAAGGTGTTTTTGTGTAAAACAAATTGATTTTAAAACCTATTTGGATGAAAAAAACCCAAATAGTCTATTTTGAAGAACAAAGGGGAGACTTAGCTTAGAAGATGATAATGTCATAAAGCTATACTAATTATATTATGATGAAATTAGTACCATAGAATAGTCACTTAATTAACAGACTTCGATATACATGGAAAGTTGTTAAATGACAGAAATGAAGTCATAATATGGAGAAAGAATAAATTATTCAACAAATGGACACACATAATAGAAAAATTATTTCATGTGATACATAAATATCCATTCCAAGTGCATAAATTTATTTATTTATTTATTTATTTATTTATTTTTTAAAGATTTTATTTATTTATTTGAGAGAGAGAGAATGAGAGACAGAGAGCATGAGAGGGAGGAGGGTCAGAGGGAGAAGCAGACTCCCTGCCGAGCAGGGAGCCCGATGCGGGACTCGATCCCGGGACTCCAGGATCATGACCTGAGCCGAAGGCAGCTTAACCAACTGAGCCACCCAGGCGTCCCCAAGTGCATAAATTTAAAATGTAAAGAATTATACTTTCTGCAACTGGTACATTGAAAGAACATAAGTCATAGAATACTCTCAGTAATTTTATTTTTCCTTAAAGTTATCCCTACAAATATACTTCATAGGATCTTTTTTCCTTGTTGTCTTAACAACTTGTCTAAATGCTGTAATATTACTGGTTACTTTTTGGGAGAAGAATAAAATCTCTTTAGTCATATATATGTTATATTACCTCTCTCTCTCTAGATAGTCTTATAATGGTGGGGATGATAACATCTGATAGCATTCAAAGTTAAAGCCTCTTCTCTCCAAGCTTATGTAAACTGATGGAAAGAAACTTTAAGTAAGAAACAGGAACATGTTTGGTTTCTTTTCTCTTCTCTCAGGTGTTCTCTAAGGTGACCAACCATCCCAATATGTCTGGAATGGGGTGTCAAGTGGTTCCTGGGACATGGGAGTTTTAGTTTTAAAATGGGCCACGTAGCTCCTTCTCCCACCTGTCCACTTACATGCTATGGCTTCCAACTCTTCTGAATACAATTCGGAGTTGGGAGAAGGAGTAAAGGATTGCAGGAAGAGAGGGAAGGACTCACTTGACTATTAAGTTCTGACATTGAGTTTCCATTGGCCATGACACATGTTTAAAGACAATTCTTCTGATAGTTGCTTACTGGGTTCTTTGGTGAAATGAGATTTTTATTTCACAGTACTGCAAATTTCTCATTTATGGTGTTTAGTCTCTTGTTATGAGTGCCATTTATGACTCCCAATTAGCCTCTATTCCTTGTGATCTATGTTCATTCAGACTTTCTGTTGAAGTCCCATTGTCTCCTCAGGTTGCCCTTTCTGGTAAAACCCCTTTAAGATGCTTCAAATCAGTTTTGCCTCTTTCTTGACCACTGTAGTGGCTTCCATTTGTAATTAGTTTTCTTTCTCTTTCTGGAAGTAGTATTTTTAAAAAATATTTAATTTATTTATTCATTTATTTGACAGAGCACACTAGCACGAGCTGGGGGGAGGGGCAGAGAGAGAGGAAGAAGCAGATTCCCCACTGAGCAGGGAGCCCAACAGAGGGCTCAATCCCAGGACCCCAGGATCATGACCTGAGCCAAAGGCAGACGCTTAACCAACTGAGCCACGCAGGCGCCCCTACTTATTTTTGAAATGAAGTCTTTTATTGGCAGAGATGGAAGTATATGCATTGGTAAAAACAATACCACCACCAACAAACCTCTCAGGAAGCTTCATAGCATTTAAAGGCAAGGTGTTGACCTCAGATAGATGGCGTTTCTTATCCCAGCCCTACCATTTAACTGTGTGTATGGACATGGGCATCTGAGTTAAATGATCTGATTCTCAGTTCCTTCATGCATAAAATTGAAATATTCATTGTATCATTGCTAGTATTAAGTGAGATATATAAAGTGTTTAGAATAATGGCTGGAACATGAGTATTTAATACAAACGTTAATTTTAGTAATTGAGCATATGACTCATTTTAAAGACAAACATGCACAATGATTTCCTCAAAATTATGATTTAATGAATATTGTCACTGTTTCCAAAAGGACCAAAGAGAATCTTATTTTAGGTGTTTTTATCAGTTATAAAAAACTAGATTTTACTGCAGTAAACAATAGCTTCAAACAACAAAGTTTTATTCTTTAATTCCTGCCAAATGCCTGTTACATGCCAATAATGACAGTGCAGTGGGAAGTTTTATTTCATACCATCCTCTTTGTGCCTGGAACTGGTGGAAACTTCACTGTTGGGAAAGTTGGGTCACAGTGGCAAAAGTAATAGGGGCCTATTGATGCACTGTCAAATGCTTTCACATGGAAAATTCACATGGTTACTACCTCAGATTCCATGGGCCAAAGAAACTCACGTGGCCATCACACTATGATGTGTAATCCTTCCATATACCTAAGAGTAGAGAAGAACCAAACATTGGCAGAGAGTGAATGTGGTGGGCATACACAGTAGGGTAAGGCAAATGGTCCGTGAAATAAATGGGCCCCAGAATTCTCTAACTGTAAAATCACAGTTACTGAAACAAATGAGTAAGTGATGAACCAAGCATTTCATTTCTACATAATAATTTCCTTATTTTATATAATTGAATCAATTTTATCTTTTATTAATGCCTAAAACAAAACACATTTGTGATCCTTGAGTATAGTGGAAGTGATAGTCCAACTAATATAGTTAAGATTTGTACTGTCCTCTCAATTCTATATTTTAATTAATTTTCCCTCAGATTCCATTGAAATGATATGCACATTTATTTTATACAGTCAATTGCCATTATTCAGCTTCTGTATTTGCAAGTTTACTAAAATTTATTTGTAAACCACAAATTAATCCTCAGTATTTTTGGTGCTTTTGTAGTCCTTCACAGATATGTACAGAGCCACACAAAAAATTTGAGTCCCCAGTGTTCATGTTCTCAGCAGAGTTTGAACAAGGCTCTGCTCTGCCTTCTTGTTTTAGCTCTCTTACTGTAAATAAGTGTCCTTTGGGCGGGGAAGGGGGTGTCTATGTAGTGTCATACTTACTGTGTTGTTATTGTTGTTTTTGATTTTGCTGAAATAGTGTATAGTGCTGAAATGTATTCTAATGTTCCTAAGCACAAGAAGGCTGTGATAGGTCTTAGGAAGAAAATACATGTGTTAGGTAAGTTTTGTCCAGACATGAGTTACTGTGAGTTGAATGTTAATGAATCAATGATATATATTAAGTGAATTGTCTTATACAGAAACACACATAAAACAGGGTTATGTTAATTAATATATGTATTAATTTCTTGTTATCTGTATGTTTCTATTTAAAGATGAGATGTTGGCAAATATGATGAGACCAGAGGCTCATAGGAACATAACCCTATGTTTCCCCTAGGAGCCATGTTTCAGTGTTGACTAATTCAGTGTTTGTGGTGACTTTTATAGACCATAACTACTATAAGAAATGAAACTTGGAAACTTAAATGAAACTTGGAAATTTTAAATATTAAAATAGGGCAGATCTGGGGCCCCTGGGTGGCTCAGTCGGTTAAGCATCTGCCTTTGTCCTAGGTCATGATCCCAGGGTTCTGGGATCGAGCCCCGCATCAGGCTCTCTGCTCAGGGGAGATTCTGCTTCTCCCTCTCCCTCTGCCCAACTCTTGTGCTCTCTCTCTCATGCTCTCTCAAATAAATAAATAAAATCTTTAAAAATAAATAAATAAAATAAGGCAGATCTTTCTGTCACCTGAAACAGAAGAACAATGGGAACTTGTGTCATTTAGAAGAAAAGAACAGTAATTATTAAGCTGACCTGCAAAAGCTTCATTCTCTGTAGGTAATGTATTAGTGTTAAAAAAGTTATCTTCTACAAAGTTAAAGACCAAAATTGCTATGTTCAAAATTTTATTTTCTTAAAGCTTTGAGGAAAAAATGTATGGGACTTCTGATTTTTAAGGTTTAGGTTACCATGTGTGGTTCTTGCCATCTCAAACAAACTGCAAGCTTTTGTACTCCACCAAGGAAGAAAATTTTTCTTATCATTGCTTTATTTATTTATTTGTTTTTTAAATTTGAGAGATAGAGCAAGCATGTGAGCACAGGATGGAGGGGCAGAGGGCAGCAGGAGAGAGATAGAAAGTCTTAAGCAGACTCCGCATGGAGTCTGATGTGGGGCTCAATCTCACAACCCTGAGACCATGACCTGAGCTAAAACCAAAAATTGGACTCTCAACTGACCGTGCCACGCAGGTGCCCCGTACCATTGCTTTAAAGTGAGTGGCTTTTAGGGAAGAGGCCTTGTTACACTGCCAGTTTACTTCCTTGTGATCCATGTTTTTTAAAAAATTATATGAGATCCTGATGCCTTCCACTTAAACTTGGCTAATTAACTAAAACTTGAAATGTAACAAAAACACCAATTTATATGACAAAAAGCTGGTGTATTAGAAAGGGCTGTCTCTAAAGTCTTTATCACCAACTGGGCAGCAAAGTCTATTCTCAGACAGGTAATTATAGTGCTTTAAAATTTGGTGAATGACCATCTGCCATGGTTACATCATGAAAGATGTTAGGTAGTGCAACTGGTTCTCATTTACCAATAGGATTGCAGAATCCTCAGTTTATCTTCATTTCACACTTAGAGCAATTCCATTTCATGGTTAATGGGGCATTCCTACACTTTATCTGTCTCTACACAAGGGAAGATTAGTCATATAACATGCCAGTTGCCTGTGACAAAAAGAGATGGTGTCGCACTCTTTCTCTATTGGCCTCTCTCTCATCTATCTACCTCGTATTATAGACAGCGGCCTTAAAGAAACCACATGATCATTATTTCAGGTCACAAAATAAGCAACAATCTTCCTTGTCATGTAAGTTATAATGCAAACCTCTTTTCTATGAAATCATTCTCAGATAATAATTTAGAGGGAAATTGGCCAGAACTTTTAAATGGTTTTCCATTTTCAACTATACCCTGCTCTGTCTATGTGAATTCCTGGGCTTGAGGACCTGGGCAGACTTTGTGCTCCTCAGTTCTTGGCTCCTACTGTGATATGTTGGTAGTCAGGTAATAAATCTCTGCTCAGGGGGAGAGTGAAGAGATGGTCAGATCTGGCAAACTCAAACTGCTTCTGTGTCAGAATCCTATGGCAAGACAAAGATGGGCCACTGGTTATTATCTGGGACACAAGTTGCTAATTTGTAAATTTGATGGTACTTCTCTACTTACTACTTTAAAATGTAATAATAATTTTAATGTTCACTGTTAGAGTATACTGCTTTTTCTCACTTTTAATTAGAAATGTCATTTAAAAATTGGTACGTAGAAACTGATGTTACATATAGAAAAAAAATGTGGAGTTTCTGAGTACTTTAAAAAAAAAGATGGTGGACCCACAGGGGTAACTCTAAGATTTGTAACAAAGCTCTGCTGAAGGGATTTTACTCTTTGATTCCAGTAATAATGGACCTAGTTTTCTATCCTGAGGGGAATACATGGTGAAAAAAAGATGAAAAGAGTAGTGTTAGTGTGTCCTGATCAGTCAGGTCAACTGAAATTGACTGCTAGCATCAGGACAAAGTAGGAAATACACAGAAAAGCCTGATGAACTTGTAATTTGGGACTTGGAGGGCCTAGAAACAGATCTAGATGATGTGCTAAGAATGGAGAGATGAGGATCCCTAAGTGGGCCTCAGGGCACATCATGAGTCCAAGAAATCTGTTTACTTACCAATGACTGGGTAGGATACGGAAGCCATTTAAAATGTTGGTATTTCCTAAAATAATTGTGAGTTAGCAATCTACAACAGATGAAAAAAATCTATTATGTTGTTACTAGCTCATTTAACTTCATTCTAGCCCTGTCTTGATGGGTTCTTAAAAAGAGAAGCATCAATTTTCCAATAAGAGTTTAAAGGAAGTAAGTCATGCTGATCCACCCTCTCCCTAACTCCTCAGTCATTCAAGCTCCTAGAGTAAGTATCTATATATGAGTTAGAACTATGACAGAATCTCAAAGAGGAAGTAGTCTGTCATGGTAGATTAAAAGGGCTTGGGTTTGACATAAACAGGATCTAGGTTGAATTCTGGCTCTGTCACTTACAAGTTACTCATTTAGTTTCAGATTCCTTATGGCTAAAATGGCACTAACAGCACTTACTTCATGTTAGTATTATGAAGATGAAATATTAAATGAGACTACATTTGTAAAACACTGAGTAAAGTACTTTATGTAGAACAGGTACTCAATTAGAGGTTGCAGTTATTACTTCATCTGGGTAGTCATACCTGGAACCAAGGTTCTCACCTATGGATGTTCACTAACCAGAAGTGTAACTCAAAATCTTCTGGAGTGGGGACTAGGCATTTGTATTTCGATTCTGAAGATTCTGATGTACCAAAGTCTTGAGAAAACTTGTGAGATCTCCTTGAACCTGGACCATACTCTGCTGTGAAGATACCAGCTGCTTAGGGGCCCTCAGAATACTGAAGTGGGTGAGGAGGAGCCTTCTTATGCCCACATGAATAGCTGGTCTGCAGTCCTGAAGGTAGAAGGAAAATCTAGGCTCTGCCCTTTAAAAATCAGACTCTTGAAACAGAATAATGCTGCTCTTCAGATGTCTGCTTTCCAAGGTCTTTCCCTACTATTTACCTTAAAGTTACATCTTTTGTAAAATTGTTGTTGCATGTTAGGGACATGTGATGAAGTGCGATCCTCTCCGTTCTTACCTCCCTCCACCTCTGGTCCCAAATCCCCAACAGCAACCCTGTCTTCATCTTTCCCAATATATAATCCCTCAGTATTCTGGGGGTTATTTACTAAGCCAGTTCAGCACAATAACTGAACCTAAAATTTCTAAAAATGGACTGTTAGAATTTAATGCCCTTCCTCTATCACAGGCATTGGATGTTACATAATTCATGCCTATGAGTGATGGTTTGTGTCCTTATTTACAAATGTCAACATAACCATCCATCCTCAAAAGCTTTCATCTCCTTTACCTGGACAGAAATAAATTAAGATTGCTGCAGTGCCAAATTCTCTCCCCAGAGAAGAACGGAAAGGAAAGGTTGGAATCAAGATCTGTTTAGAGGACAGAATGGACAGGAATTGACTGGGAGGGAGGGTGAGTATTGAAATTAACTTTCAAGTTTCAAGATGAATCCAAAGTTTAGATTTAGTGGCTGTAAAATATGATGTAATTTTAGAATGCATCCTTGTCCCCTTCACCTACACTACCCAAATCTCCTTTCTATCCTCACTGATGTGTGCAGTTCATGCCTCTTTCACAGACCAGTATTGCATTTCCAGCTATTCTGCCTGGTTGGGCACGATAGTCTCATAGGTGAAGGATGGTCATAAACTTCAAGGAGTCAGGCAGAGGAAATACTTCAGTTCCATCCATTTGGTCCCACTAGTAAGGGTAATCTTAAGACTTTAAAAAGACAATCAAACTATTTTTCAATTGCTTAATTGCTCAATTCTACTATAAAGAAAAATTATTACTAGGTGCTGGAGAGCCTCATCATATTACTGTAGATGCATTCTCAAGTAGGTGCTTTTCTATTAAGGAAAGCCAATTGGAGAATTCGTTATCTCTGTACTGACCCTAACTTGAAAAATAAAATAGCAATTGAGCTTTTACTTCTACTCTATTACAGTGGCAAAACAAAGCATCTAATTTTCAGAAACAAGCACAGGCATGAAATCCAGAAATTTAGTAAACATTTATTAAACTTGGTAAAAAATATCTTTTTCAGAGTTTATAAATAATAACATGTTTGGCCAGATCTCTGCCCTTTATACTTTTTCTTTAATTCATTTATTCCCCAGAGTAGGACACTTGAAAGGTCAGAATATATAAGAATTTACTTATTGGATGCATCTACAAAGCAGTCATATAGTGCCTCCTTCTGTCCCTAACAAATGCTAATGGTATTGAGATTCAGTTGGTATGACTTTTCTTTTCTTTTTTTTTTTTTAAAGATTTTATTTATTTATTTGACAGACAGAGAGCACAAGTAGGCAGAGTGGCAGGCAGAGGGAGAGGGAGAAGCAGGCTCTCCGCTGAGCAGGGAGCCTGACATGGGGCTCGATCCCAGGACCCTGGGATCATGACCCGAGCCGAAGGCAGACGCTCAACCGACTGAGCCACCTGGGTGCCCCACGACTTTGCTTTTCTTAGTGTTACCTTCTTCCTTAGGCAATTTGCTGTGTCTTCTCACAATAGTCATGGATTGAAAGAGGAACCTAGTTCTAAAGCTTGAAGTTGTATATTGATCCTGAAAGATGAGGTAATTTATGTCTGACATAATTCAGGCCTCCAAAGAACAAAACTCTAAACTATGCTTTTCTCATACAACTGTCTCTAATGGAAGTATCACAATTATGGCCCTTGCTTAGCATCTTCAAAATAGTTTATTTAGATTAAAATCCAGTCCTTAAAATTCATTCTGAATCATTCTCATGACCTGTCTCCTTAAGCAGCAGTAAGATCCTTCCATTTGTTTAACACTGGTAATTACTGCTAATTGTCCTAATAATGTTAACTAAATCTAATTCATTCCTATCATTGTACCTCCTACCATATGATTATTGTCAGGAGTTGGGATTTTGCATATATTAAATATCTTCTTAAAGGTTATACCCTGGAAATGTGAGGGAAAGTTTTATGGCCATGAGATAACCTCTAACTGCAGGATTGACACAGAGTGACCAAACAGTAAAAGGACTTAAACACATTCTGAAATACCCAGAGTGAACCAAATTATCATTTTGTTTCAGGAACATGAAGATGAATATTTATAGTTGAGATAAGGTAACCCTTGAATGGAATGTTGAATCTCTTTATTAATTCTATTTGGAGGAGATCATCAGAAAAGATGTGATTAGTTTTTCTTTATGTGATCTCAGTCTTCAAATATTCTCTCCACAAATACGGCTTTGGGTAGAGAGAGTTTTGTGCCATAGAAATTAATGAAAAGCTTTTTGAGCACTTAGTACCTGCCAGTCACTGTTTTAGGGACTGGGTAGGTATTATCTCATTTTATTCTTACAGAAGATAAATTTATTCTCCTGTTTTATTGATAAGAAAACTGACAAAGGAAGGTTAAGTAATTGCCCAACATGATGCAGGTAAGAAGTGCTAAAACAATTGAATTTATGCAAAGGGGATCCAACAATCTTTCTTGACAACTACATTATACTGATTCATCTTGCAACAACATCCAACTGGAAACAAGGAGGACAGTGTTCATGGAAAAGGCTTGTTTGCATGGTAGGTTAAGAATAAGATTTTGACAGAAGGAGGTGGCAGGGCAAAGGTAACAGACATTTTGAGCTAATGAAACAGCATGAGAAAATAAAAGTAAATGGGAAAAATGCAGATCATATTCAGGAAAAGATTAAAAGTTTATCTGTGTGTGTGTGTGTGTGTGTGTGTATGTGTGTGTGTGAGAGAGAGAGAAATGCATATGAATTATATAAAGCAAACACACAGGCTCTGTAATGAAATGGAAGTGGAGAGCCAAAGCAATTGGAGAATAGCAATAGCAGCTGCAGAGCTTAGAACTGATGAGCAATGGAGCCCATTTTAGTATGATGTGCTTGACAGGGGGTTTTTGGTGTTAATTGAAAGATGTCACAAGATTGCCAGTATTTGATCCTGTTCAAGTTCTCATATTGGTCATCTTGGCCCCCCAACATTTAATCTATTTATTGTTCATTGTCTAAACTGATCACCCTAAGCCCTCTGAAGTACATTTTTTTTTTTTTTTTTTCCTGTCTAGGAGAGGATACTTAAGAATATGCCAGTGCATTCTCTACTCACACTAACAATAGATGTTAGAAAGTAGCTCAGGCCTGGAGAAAGAACCCATAACCAGCTGTTTCATAGCTGTAATTACAACTTTAGTAAATGAATCATTTCCTTCATTTGGCACTAGTTGGGGTCTGAGCATAGTGTTCTGTGGGTTAGCAGTTCTGGAAGCGTTTCCCTGTCCACTGATGATGCTTTAACATGAAGGTTTGAGAAATCAGACACATAACAAAAATGGCCCTTACTGTGTATAAATGCAAGTTTAGCGATTGGTGGTGAGCTCATATAAGAAGGAAGAAGTCATCAAGTCCTTGGTAATATAATTGGCTTGACTTATTAGGTTGTAGCTTTGAATTTAAAAATCAAACTATAAAACATAATCTGCTGTACAGTGTGCTAATTAACCAGCTGGGCCAGCTTTTATAGACTTAATTTTACAGATTTCCTCGAGGACCTAATCTAGTTTGGTGACTCAGAGCTATATCTCCCTCCTGCTAAGTCTTAATAATCATGGCTCCTGTTTTTTTTCCTTGGTATGTCAGAGACCTCATCTATGTCTCTTTTGTTAGATGGTATCCTTTCCACACAGAAATCTTTTTGTAGATATCAATATTAGACATGGCGTTATAAAAGCAGAGATTTTGCTACTTCCACCTGAATAATTTTCTGTTGTGATTAATGCTCATATTTCAAAATAATTAATCCTAGTCTCAAACAAACATGCTAGGTCATAATAGAAGATTTAGAAACAAGTAACAATAAGGGCTGAATTTCTACCAAACCTTTGGTAGAAAGGCAAAGATGAAGTGGGAAATTAGTTGCAAGCTTTTTCATAATTATAGCAGTGGGGGATGTAAAAAAAAAGGGGGGGGGAACAAACAATAAAAATCATTTACTTTCCCAGCTTTAAGTTCACAAATGAATGCAGCTAAGAAGACAAGTAGAACAATAGGAACAACATAAAGCCTTACAATAACGTTTTTTTAAATTGAAGTGTAGTTGACACACAATGTTACCTTAGTTTCAAGTGTACAACATAGTGGTCCAACATCTTTATACATAATACAATGTTCACCTCAAGTGTAGCTGCCATCTGTCACCATGCAACCCTATTAATACCTTTGAATAAATTCCCTGTACTGTGCCTTTTTATCCTCAAGACTTACTCATTCCATAACTAGAAGCCCATACCTCCCATTCCCCTTCACCCACTTTGCCTATCCCTCCTCCCTTCAGGCAACCAAAAGTTAGTTCTCTGTATTTGTGGGTCTGTTTGTGCTTTTCGTTTGTTTATTCATTTGTTATTTGTTTTTTGCCTTTTTTTTTTGGATTCCACATATAAGTGAAATCATATGGTAAAATAAGTCAGAGAGATAAACAGTAACTTTTTTAATGATAGAGATAATATATGCTTGATGTAGGAAATATATAAACTGTAAAAGAAAAAAGAATTACCAAGAGTTGATTATTATGAATATTTCAATGTATTATAGCCTTTTCCTACTCAAAATTTTCTTTTCTACTTATTTTCAGTCATCCTGTGTAGGTAATTTTGTATTCCCCTTGTTTTCCCATCATTATCCCACATTTTCTTAAGTCAGTATAAATTTTCTGACAACATCTGTGTAACTTTCATTGATGTTTTCTCATTCAACAAAATTTACACTTAATAGAAATATTTAGAGCATAAAGTCAACAAAAGCTACTAATGATATTGGTAGTTTGTGCATGTATACATTTATACTAATTCTATAATCTATGTACACCATGTCTGTGATCACATTATAATTATTTTGCAATTTGATTTTTATTAGCAATACACCATGAATATTTTTGATGCATATATATGTATATACATAATATTTTAATAGATATATACTATTCCATTGTATGGGTATTCTATAATTGATTTAACCAATCCTCTACTATTGGCCTTTCATATGGATTCCAAGTATTTATTCCAAATGTTTATGTTTACATATAATACTCTAATAAAAATCCCTAGGAATATTTTGTCATTCCCAATTTTTAAAATTTTTTTATTTTATTATGTTATGTTAATCACCATACAATACATCATTAGTTTTTGATGTACTGATCCATGATTCATTGTTTTTATATAACACCTAGTGCTCCATGCAGTACATGCCCTCCTTAATACCCATCACTGGGATAACCCATTCCCCTACCCCCCTCCCCTCTAAAACCCTCAGTTTGTTTCTCTGAGTCCATAATCTCACAGGGTTCGTCTCTCCCTCTGACTCCCCCCACCTTCATTTTTCCCTTCCTTCTCATAATGTCCTCCATGCTATTCCTTATGTTCCACAAATAAGTGAAACCATATGATAATTGACTTTCTCTGCTTGACTTATTTCACTTAGCATAATCTCCTCCAGTCCCATCAATGTGGATGTAAAAGTTGGGTATTCATCCTTTCTGATGGCTGAGTAATATTCCATGGTATATATGGACCTCATCTTCTTTATCCATTTGTCTGTTGAAGGGCATCTTGGCTCTTTCCACAGTTTGGCTATTGCGGACATTGCTGCTATGTACATTGGGGTGCATATGGCCCTTCTTTTCACTACATCTGTGTCTTTGGGGAAATACCTAGTAGTGTAATTGCTGGGTCATAGGGTAGCTCTATTTTTAATTTTTTGAGGAACCTCCACACTGTTTTCCAAAGTGGCTGTACCAACTTGTATTCCCACCAACAGTGTAAGAGGGTTCCCCTTTCTCCACAGCCTCTCCAACATTTGTTTTTTCTTGCCTTGTCAATTTTTAGCATCCTAACTGGTGTAATGTGGTATCTCAATGAGGTTTTGATTTGAATTTTCCTGATGGCTAATGATGATGAACAATTTTTCATGTGTCTGTTAGCCATTTGTATGTCTTCTTTGGAGAAGTGTCTGTTCATGTCTTCTGCCCATTTTTTGACCTGATTATTTGTTTTTTGGGTGTTGAGTTTGAGAAGCTCTTCATAGATCTTGGATATCAGCACTTTGTTTGTAGTGTCATTTGCAAATATCTTCTCCCATTCTGTGGGTTGCCTTTGTTTTGTTGACTGTTTCCTTTGCTGTGCAGAAGATTTTCATCTTGATGAAGTCCCAAAAGTTCATTTTTGCTTTTGCTTCACTAGCCTTTGGAGATGTATCTTGAAAGAAGTTGCTGTGGCCGATGTCAAAGAGGTTACAGCCTATGTTCTCCTCTAGGGTTTTGATGGATTCCTGTCTCACATTGAGGTCTTTCATCCACTTTGAGTTTATCTTTGTGTATGGTGTTAGAGAATGGTCCAGTTTCATTCTTATGTATATAGCTGCCCAATTTTCCCAGCACCATTTATTGAAGAGACTGTCTTTTTTCCATTGCAAATATTTTCCTGCTTTTTCGAAGATTATTTGACCTTAGAGTTGAGGGTCCCTATCTGGGCTCTCTATTCTGTTCCATTGGTCTATATGTCTGTTTTTGTGCCAGTACCATGCTGTCTTGGTGATCACAGCTTTGTAATATAGCTTGAAATCGGGCAACGTGATGCCCCCAGCTTTGTTTTTCTTTTTCAACATTTCCTTGGCGATTCGGGGTCTTTTCTGATTCCATACAAATTTTAGGATTGTTTGTTCCAGCACTTTGAAAATGTCATTGGAATTTTGGTTGGGATGGCGTTGAAGGTATAGATTGCTTTGGGTAGCATAGACATTTTAACGATGTTTATTCTTCCAGTCCATGAGCATGGAATGTTTTTCCATCTTTTTGTGTCTTCTTCAATTTCTTTCATGAGTGTTCTGTAGTTCCTAGAGTATAGATCCTTTACCTCTTTGGTTAGGTTTATTCCGAGGTATCTTATGATTTTGTAAATGGAATCTATTGTAAATGGAATCGATTCTCTAATTTCTTTTTCTATAGTTGCATTGTTAGTGTATAAGAAAGCAACTGATTTTTGTGCATTGATTTTGTATCCTGCCACATTACTGAATTGCTGTATGAGTTCTAGTAATTTGGGGGTGGAGTATTTTGGGTTTTCCACATAAAGTACCATGTCATCTGCGAAGAGAGAGAGTTTGACTTCTTCTTTGCCAATTTGAATACCTTTTATTTCTTTTTGTTTTCTGACTGCTGTTGCCAGGACTTCTAGTACTATGTTGAACAATAGTGGCAAGAATGGGCATCCTTCACATGTTCCTGGTCTTAAGGGGAAGACTCTCATCTTTTCCCCATTGAGGATGATATTTGCTGTGGGTTTTTCATAGATGGATTTTACGAACTTGAGGAATGTTCCCTCTATCCCTATACTCTGACGAGTTTTAATCAGGAAAGGATGCTGTATCTTGTCAAATGCTTTTTCTGCATCAATTGAGAGGACCATATGGTTCTTCTCTCTCCTCTTATTAATGTGTTCTATCACATTGATTTGGAAATGTTGAACCACCCTTGCATCCCTGGGATGAATCCCACTTGGTCGTGGTGGATGATCCTTTTAATGTATTCTTGGATCCTATTAGCTAGGATTTTGTTGAGGATTTTGGAATCCATATTCATCAGGGGTATCGGTCTGAAATTCTCCTTTTTGATGGGGTCTTTGCCTGGTTTGGGCATTAAGGTAATGCTGGCCTCATAGAATGAGTCTGGAAGCTTTCCTTCTGTTTCTATTTTCTGTAACAACTTCAGGAGAATAGCTATTATTTCTTCTTTGAATGTTTGGTAGAATTCCCCAGGGAATCCATCAGGCCATGGACTCTTGTTTTTTTGGGAGGTTTTTGATCACTGCTTAAATCTCATTACTGGTTATTGGCCTATTCAAGTTGTCAATTTCTTCCTGTTTCAGTCTTGGCAGTTTTTAGGTTTCCAGGAAGGCATCCATTTCTTCCAGCGTGCTTAATTTATTGGCATATACTTGTTGATAATAATTTCTAATAGTTGTTTCTATTTTTTTGGTGTTAGTTGTGATCTCTCCCCTTTCATTCATAATTTTATTTTTTATTTTTTTTAAAGACGGGATCTCTTTTTTTAATATTTATTTGTCAGAGAGAGAGAGTGCGCACAAGTGGGGGGAGCAGCAGGCAGAGGGAGAAGCAGGCTCCCAGCCAAGCAGGGAGCCTGATGTGGGACTCGATCCCAGGACCCTGGGATCATGACCTGAGCCGAAGGAAGACACTTAACGCACTGAGCCACCCCGGGGTCCCTCATTCATAATATTATTAATGTGGGTCCTTTCTCTTTTCCTTTGAATAAGTCTGGCCAGTGGTTTATTGATCTTATTAATTCTTTCAAAGAACAAGCTTCTAGTTTCGTTGATTTGATCTACTGTGTTTCTGGTTTCTAATTCATTGATCTCTGCTCTAATCTCAATTACTTCTCTTCTAATGTGTGGCTTAGGCATCATTTGTTGCTTTTTCTCTAGTTCTTTAAGGTATAAAGTTAGTTGGTGAATTTGGGATTTTTCTATTTTTTTGAGTGAGGCTTGGATAGCTCTGTATTTCCCCCTTAGGACCGCCTTTGCAGTATCCCATAGGGTTTGGACCGATGTGTTTTCGTTCTCATTGGTTTCCATGAATTGTTTAAGTTCTTCTTTGATTTCTTGGTTGACCCGAACATTCTTGAGCACAGTGGTCTTTAGCTTCCAAGTGTGAATTTCTTCCAAATGTTTTCTTGTGATTGAGTTCCAGTTTTAAAGCATTATGGTCTGAGAATATGCAGGGTATAATCTCAATCTTCTGTTACCGGTTGAGACCTGATTTGTGACCCAGTATGTGGTCTATTCTGGAGAAAGTTCCATGTGCGCTCGAGAAGAATGAGTATCCTGTTATTTTAGGGTGGAATGTTCTGTATATATGCATGAGGTCCATCTGGTCCAGTGTGTCATTCAAAGCTCTTGTTTCTTTGTTGATTTTCTGCTTAGGTGATCTGTCCATTGCTGAGAGTGGAGTATTGAGGTCTCCTACAATTAACGTATTGTTATCAATATGACTCTTTATTTTGGTTAACAGTTGGCTTATGTAGATGACTGCTCCCATGTTGGGGGCATAGATATTTACAATTGTTAGATCTTCTTGTTGGATAGACCCTTTAAGAATGATACAGTGTCCTCTGTGTCTCTAACTACAGTCTTTAGCTTAAAATCTACTTTGTCTGATATAAGAATTGCTACCCCAGCTTTCTTTTGAGGTCTGTTGGCATGGAAGATGGATCTTCATCCCTTCACTTTCAATCTGGATGTATCTTTAGGTTCAAAATGAGTCTCTTGTAGACAGCATGTGGATGGGTCCTGTCTTTAATCTGCAACCCTGTGCTGTTTTATGGGAGCATTTAGGCCATTTACATTGAGAGTGACTATTGAAAGATGAATTTATTGTCATCATGTTGCCTGTGAAGACCTTGTTTCTATAGATTGTCTCTGTAAATTTCTGTTCTATATCACTCTTGGGGTCTTTCTCCTTTTATAGAACCCCCCCTTAATATTTCTTGCAGGGCCAGTTTAGTGGTCACACATTCTTTCAGTTTCTGCTGGTCTTGGAAGCTCTGCATCTCTCCATCCATTCTAAATGACAGCCTTGCTGGATAAAGTATTCTTGGCTGCATGTTTTTCTTGTTTAGTATCCCGAATATGTCTTGCCAGCCCTTTCTGGCTTGCCAGGTCTCTGTGGATAGGTCTGACCTTATTTTGATGTTCCTCCCTCTGTACGTAAGGACTCTCTTCCCCCTAACTGCCCTTAAGATGGTTTCCTTGGTTCTAAGATTTGCAAGTTTTACTATTACATGCCAGGGTATTGGCCTGTTTTCCTTGATCTTCAGAGGGGTCCTCTCTGCCTCTAGGACATGAATGTTTGTTTCATTCCCCATATTAGGGAAGTTCTCAGCTACGATTTGCTCAAATATATCTTCTAGTCCTCTCTCTCTCTCTCCACCCCCTCAGGGATTCCAATAATTCTGACATTGGAACGTTTCATGGTGTCACTTATTTCTCTGATTCTGTTTTCATGGATTCTGAGTTGTTTTTCCCTGGGCTCCTCTTTTCCCTTGTTCTCTATCAATTGGTCTTCTAGATCACTAATTCATTCTTCTGCCTTGCTTACCCTAGCTGTTAGATTATCTAGATTAGATTTGATCTCATTGATAGCATTTTTAAGTTCTGCCAGTTCAGCTTTCATTTCTGCCCTTAGAGACTCTATGTTGCCATTAATTGATTTCTCCATTCTAGCTATTGTCTTCAGAACTGCTACCCTGAATTCCATTTCTGACATCTTGGTTATATCTGTATCCATTAGTAAATCTGTGGCAGAAGTCACAGTCTCTGAGTCTTCCCTATTTTTGGAGTTCCTCCTCCTAGTCACTCTGTTGAGGGGTGGTTGAGGGAGTGTACAGAGTCCAAATAATTGACCACAACCCAAGCAAGATGCACCTCTTTTATAGGGACCTTAAGGTTGTCAGCCTCTTGTTCTCCAGCCTGTCTTCTGGGGGAGGCTTCTGTTGTGCTGTTACTCAGGCAACCCTGTTTGGGCAGAGTTGCCCTGCCCCCTGTGTGGGGGGATGGGCTCAGTGAGAACCGGTTTTGGGGGGCTTTTGTTCTCTGGCGGCTTTCCCTGGCAGATTTCCGCATCTCTTCCATGAGTCAGAGCAGAAGAGATCGTTTCCAACCCTCCTTCTCAGAACAGAGATTGCAGTCTGTTCTTCAGTGAGTGCTCTGTGCTGTTATAAACTGTAGTGTCCTCGATTTTACGCCCCTCAGCAGGGCTCCCAGTCCTCGCCTCCAGGTTGGGGCGTGGAGGTACGTCTCTGCCCTTAGTGCTTCTAAGACCATCAGCCACCCCCAGTTTGCACATGGGGCCCCACTGCTCCAGGTTTCAGTCGGGGAGGGGACTGCCCTAATGTCCTTTCCCCGCTGCTACTGGTCTGCGAGTCTGTGCCCTGTGCCCAGCAAGAGAGGCTTTCGCTCACCAGCAGTGTAGGATCCCCATGGCTCCCTCCCCCTTCTGTTTATCTTCAGATATGTGCCTGCAGAATCACGGCTCCCTGCTTCATACCTCGAAACCAACTGCCTGTGATATTCTGTTTTTAGAGATCCAGATATATCTTCTCTCATCTCAGGCTGATTTCACTGGTGTTCAGAGTGGTCTGGTAGATATCCAGCTCAATTCTGGGGACCGGTTGGAATAGTGTCCCCCTACTCCTCCGCCATCTTTTCATCATTCCTAATTTTTTAAAAATACATTTTTAGAATCTGTGAGTTCATACTAATTAATAGAATTTATTCTAATCTAAAGTTGTATATGAAAGTAATGTGATGATTCTTTTGATCATATCCAATTTAATATGTGGACATTATCTCCTTGCATTCCTTTCGTATTAACATGATTTTTTCATGTAATTATTGCATATTTATATACTGGGTTTTTTTTTTTGTAAATGGTCTATTTTTATTTTTCCTATTTTTACATGAGGGGAGAAGTCACTTTTTGAATTTAACTTACTTAATAAATTAAAAATTTAAATTTCTAGTTGTTATTTTATTGTTTATATGATATCATATATATTTAGCATAATCCAGGAGGGGACTTTACTTATTACCTCCAAATTTTGGTTAAAGCTTCAGTGCTGAGAATGTTGTGGAAAAGTGTCACCATGTTTTTAACAGAGGAACTAGATATTCCCTATACATCTTTAGGATCTGAGTTTTTCACAGGCTTATCACCATCAAGAGCAGCCAGAAACTTATTTTTGATTAATTAGTAGAAAATACTTTGAAGGGGCTTTGCAAGGAGTAGAGAAAAATATGTTTCTTCTCCTTTTCCAACCTTCATGCCTAATGAAGGCAATACCAAGAGGGCTTGATCTCATCCTTGGAGTCTGTGGGGCACAGATAATGGAATGTCTGGAGTGGACCACAAAGGCAAAGCCATTAGGGAGGGCAGCAGGAAAGTGTGGCTAGAATTTGGCAAGGTGATTTGGAATGTTCCCTTAGAGCCAAGTGGTAGTGGACCATAACTTATCTTGTGAGGATATCTGCAGATTGGCAATTTTGTTTTCCAGGTGTTTAAATCCCACATCTTGAAGTCATGGTTAACTGCTTAATATCCTTCGTAATCCACAACCAATCAACAAACCCTGTCAGCTTCAGAACACAACCACTTCCTCTAAGATGACACTGTAGTCCAAGTCACCAATACCTCCATTCTAACTGGATTCTTGTATGTTCGCCCCCACTTCCCATTTAGTTTCACCATAGCACTCAGAGTGATTCTTTTAATATTTAGCTTGAATCATGTCATGGTTTTGTTCAAAACCTTATTTCTAATGACTTCACGTCTCAGGGTAAAAGCTAAAGTCTTAAAAATGACCTATAATTCCTATGTCATCTACCTCCCCATTCATTCATTTCTGAGCTCATTTCCTACAGCTTTTCCTGTTCTCTTTGTGATATGTACGTGGGACGTCATACTATTCTTTTAGCTTGTCAAGTGTATACTCATCCTAGGGCCTTTGCACTTACTGTTCTACCTGGAACATATGTCCCTAAATATGCATATACTTCTTTTACTTTATTCAGGTAGCATCTTTGAGGTCACGTGTTCAGACTTTTCTGGCCACCCTTTATGTATTAGTGTCCCCTTTAGTCACCCTATGTTCCTGAATTCCATTTCATTTTTCTTCTAGGCACTTAGCATTATGTGACATATTTTTATGTGCTTATTTCTTTATTGTTATAGTATACCACTAGAATGTAAGCATGCAGGCTCTTAGAGGGCACCTTGTCTCCTATCACCACAGCCTTCTCTAGAGCAGGATACAGGGAAGGCACTCAGTAGTTAAGTTTTAGTAAATGACAGATGCACCCTGATTCAGAAGCAAAGTTTCCTTAGTTCAAAGATGCTTTTTTTTCTTTTGTGTGTTACTTTAGTTATTTAAGATGAATAAATTTCCATTCTCAAGATACCTAAGAATAGTAAGTATGTATTTTCAGGACTAGAATAACTGGTAGATGTCTAGCCCTTGGATATATTTCAGGTGTATTTATTAACCTTAATATAATGCTTTAGTTAATACCTTACCATGTCACATGATTTTATACCCTGCTACAATTTTATCATTGCAATTTTGATAAAGCTTACTTGTGAAGAAGTGTCTTATTTCTTATTTCTGTGGTAACAGTTTACCATAAATGTACTGACTTAAAACAATTCAAATTTATTATCTTAATTTTGGAGGTCAAATGTTCAACACAGGCCTCACTTGGCTACAATCATGGTGTTAGCAGGATTGATTCCTTCTGGAGCCCTTAGCGTAGATTCTGTTTCCTTGTCTTTTCAGTCTAGTGATTACCTGCCTTTCTTGGTTCATGGCCCCATTCTTCTATCTTCAAAGCCAGCAAGATAGTATCTCTGAGCCAGCCTGGAAAAGTTCTCCACTTACAAGGATTCATGTGATTAGATGGGGTCTACCCAGGTAATCTTCCCATCTCAAGCTCCTTGACCTTCTTCACACCGGCAGAGTCTCTTTTGCCATATAAGGTAACATATTCACAGGTTCTGTGGCTTAGGTTTCCTACCACAGAAGGAAAGAAAACATAGCTATCTTTCATGATTGTCCCTGCTGACCTCTAAGACTAATACCTTGTTTCTCTTTTCTTTCAAAACAACTTTCTTAAAAGAATGATCACTAGCTGTTCCCTCTATTTTTCATTTCACTCTCACTGTTTGATCTCTTTAATGAATATAACTTTGAATCACACCAACATACTGAAAATATTCTCTCCAATTCCAGCATTGACCACCTAGTCACCAAACTTGATTTTTTTCCCCCCTGTGTGTCAGTATGCCTGAGAAACTAGCAGGTAGGTACATATTTTCCGTAGCAACCAGGAAGAATGGAGCTTGATGGCTCAGGTCAGAATACAGAACCTAGCTGTTATTCCCTCTCAGGTGTATCTTACCTTCTGGACTCTTAATGACCTGTAAAAGTGTGGCTTACTTTCCTCATCATTTACCTTAGTTTGAAACTCTCTACCTTCAAACTCTTTCTCCTGAAGTTTACATTTTCTTGCATCATATTCTTTCCATGACACTTGCCCATCTTTCTAACTACTTTAAAATCCTCAGCTCCCTGTTCTTCCTGTTTTGGACTCCTAAGCCAGGTGTTTGTTTTCTCTGGGAAGTGATTCTGAGGACAACAGCTTTTCCTAAAGTTACTTAAGTGCCTCGCTTGTTACCTGGTCACACTCTTCATAGAGTCTACAAATCATAGCGGCAGGTCACTGCTCTGAAGAGACTGAATATTGGGCAGTTATGGACACTGGCCCATCTCTGAGTGAGGGTAATGTCTGGAGGACACAACTCATCTTTCTCCCTTGTCATGTGTTATTGCTGTTTTTTTTTTTTTTTTTAAAGATTTTATCTATTTATTTGACAGAGAGAGACACAGTGAGAGAGGGAACACAAACAGGGGGAGTGGGAGAGGGAGAAGCAGGCTTCCCGCGGAGCAGAGAGCCCGATATGGGACTCGATCCCAGGACCCTGGGACCATGACCTGAGCCGAAGGCAGTTGCTCAATAACTGAGCCACCCAGGCGCCAACTGTTTTTTTTTTTTTTTTTTAATTGTGGTAAAATGTACATAATATAAAACTGATCATCTTAACCATTTTTAAATATACAGTTTAGTCGTGTTAAATGCATTGACATTGTTGTGCAACCCATCTCCAGAACTCTTTTCATCTTGCTAAACTGAAACTGTATATCCATTAAACAACTTGTTCTTCATTTTCCCTCCTTCTCGTCCCTGGAAATCACCATTCTACTTTCTGTCTCTAAGAATTTCACTATGCTACGTAGCTCATTTAAATGGAATTATATACTATGTGTCTTTTTGTAATTGGTTTATTTTACTTAGCATAATGTCATCAAGATTCATCGACCAGGATTTCCTTCCTTTTTAAGGCTAAATAATATTCTATTGCTTATATATGCTACCTTTTCTTTATCCATTCATCCACTGATATTTCAGTTGCTTCTACCTTTTGGATATTGTGAATAATACTTCTATGAACAGAGGTATTCATATATCTCTTTGAGACTCTGCTTTCAATTCTTTTGTGTATACACTAAAAGTGGAATTGCCAGATCATATGGCAATTATATTTTTAATTTTCATACCATCATACTGTTTTCATTAGCAGCTTCAACATTTTACATCCCCACTAGCAATGCATGAGGGTTCCAGTTTCTCCACATCTTTGCCAACACTCATTATTATCGATAGAAGCCATCCTGATAGGTATAAGGTGGTATCTCGTTGTTGCTGTGTTTTTGTTTTTTTTTTTTACATTTATTTATTTACTCATTTATTTTACTAGAGAGCGTGTGCATGCATGCTTGAGCTGTGGGGGGGTGGGGTGGGCAGAAAGAGAATCCTAAGCAGGTTCCATGCTCAGCGTGGAGCCCTATGCAGGGCTCTATCTCACAACCACGAGATCATGACCTGAGCCGAAATCAAGAGTTGAACTCTAATGGACTGAACCACCCAGGTGCCCCATTTTACCATCATTTATTAATCACCAACCATGTCTTATGCACTGTGCCGAGGGCTTTTCATAAATGGGCTTATGTAATTCTCACCACAATTCTATGAGGTAGGTGTTGTTTTAACCACTTCACTGTTGAAAAATGGAGGCTCAGAGAATTTAAGTGTGTTTCCTGGGATATGAAGTGGTAAAACTGGGATTTGAACCCACATCTGTTGGTCTAAGCTGCATATTTTGAATTTTGATATTCCCTTAGATCCTGTGTGCCTGACGTCTTCTAGGTTTCTGTTGCATTCAATTCTAAAATTCTTGAAATCATCTGTATGTATTCATTCCTGTCACCGGGAACTCTGTCCATTACTCCCACAGTTGAGCAGAGATGAGAAGGAGACCAAATTCTTAGCATACTGTGGATGAGGACCCTTGGATTCTATTTTTCCTCTTTACTCATTGAACACGTGTATTGAGTGCTTATATAATGTGCAAGACCGGTGCTGAGAATACAACAGAATAGACAGACTAGGTCATTGGTTTCATTGACTTTCTTTCCTCCCAGCTGTATTGAGCTATAACTGACAAACATATATTTAAGGTCTACAATGTGATATTTTGAAATGTGTATATATTGTGAAGTGATAACCACGATTAAGCAAATTAACGTATCTGTCACCTCATATAATATTTTTGTGTGTATTAAGAACACTTGAGATCTACTTTTAGAAAATTTCAAATACACAATACATTATTATTTACCATAGTCACCATCTGTATATTAGATCTTCAGAACTTATCTTATAACTGAAATGTTGTATCTTGTCACCAAAATCTTTCAATTACCGCACCACCAGCCCCTCGTAACCACCATTCTCACTACTATGAGTTCTACTTTTTTTTTTTTTAAGATTCTACACATAAATGAGATCATGCAGTATTTATCTGTGTCTGGCTTATTTCACTTACCAGAGTATTCTCCAGGTTCATCTGTGTTGTCACAAATGGTAGGATTTCCTTCCTCTTTAAAGCCTAATAACATAACCTAGATAATGACTTGTTGATCTCCCCATTGATGCTGTGCAAAAATGTGCTGAGTCAGAAACCACTGAGGATGCCTTAATAAGAATCTTCAAATGTGGTACAGGGCTGGAAAAGGAGGAGGGTATTTTGTCAGGTTAAAGGTGGAGATAAAGCATACTTTTGTGCAAGGGTGCTTTATCTCCACCTCGCCTTGATGTCTCCTCTGCTGCTGGTAGCCCATAAAGGTGTTGTCTGCTTAAAATTTTCTCTTGAAGGTGATGCTCTCCCTTCATGTTTATCAAGTCTAAAATTAGCTCATACTTCTGATATCTTTTTCTTTCACAGTATTGTTACATTTACTCAGTCTTCATACATTAAAGTTATTTTTTATCTTCTTTCTTCAATTAACTATTTAGTGTTGATTTGTCTTTCTTGATGTCCTATGTATTGAAGTCTACTGTGGAATATACCTGTGGTCAAAGTTAGGTTTATTTAGCTTGCTATAGCAAGGGAGACTCTAGAAAAACTTGAGAAACATTTCAGTGAGGGGTGTTGGATTGGCTTTTTATTGGGTTTGGGCTTGTTTTTGATGACTCCCAAGGGGGGATTTAGGGAAGTACAGTCTTGATCTCAATGGAATGCCATCAAGAAGAGGGCATTACATTAAGTAAGAAAAGTCAGACATAGAAAGAAAAATAATGTAGCATTTCATTTCTTTGTTGAATCTAAAAGTAGCTGAACTCATGGAAACAGAGTAGAAGGATGGTTGCCAGGAGCTGGGAGGTGGAAGAGTGTATGGAGGTGTTGTTTAAGAGTACAAAGTTGCAACTAGAAGATAAATAAGATCTGGAGATCAAATGCATAGCATAGTGAATTACTCAACAATACCATTTTATAAGCTTCAGTTTGCTAAGAGACTAGATCTAATTGTTGTCATCACAAATAAGACATAATTATGAAACATAATAGAGGTGTTATCTATTCCCATGATGGTAATCATACTGTAATACATATATGTATCAAACTAATAAGCTGCACACCTTAAACTTATATAGTGTTATATGTCAATAATGTCTCAAAAAAAAAAAAAAAAAAGAAGGAAATTCAGTGATTGGGATATTGGGATTCTTAATAATTTTTATCTGAAAGGGGGAATTAATGGTGGTGGAATTCACACTGTTAAAGAAATAGCAACTCTTAAAGAAAGGTGATACTAGTCAAATGAGGGGAAACAGCCACAGCCTAGCCAATGTCTTGCTCTGAACACGGTGATAGAGTGACATGAGGCTTTTCTATTTCATGTTGTGAATATCAGTCTGTTTTTAATTTTCTCAATATCCTCTGTTACCTCACCTTCCATCCCCATCTGAACATATTCCCTCACGTCTGGGCAACTGGAGTAGCCATCTCACTTTTCCCTCTGCCTCTCTCTCTGCCCACGCCACTCTGTCCTTCACACCACTGCCCAATCAGTGATCATAACTTTGATCTCCTTATTCCTTTGCTCAAAGGATTTGTTTCCCTTTTTTACAAAAGAAGTCCATACTCTTTTTCCAGTCAACCATCTGAAGCTACTTGCCCAGACCTCACCTACTTTTCTCTGTATTAGTCTTTAATTTGAATCTGTTACTTGCATTCTATTCTTGATGCTAATGAGTGCTTGACATGTTGTTTTTAGGGGAGGTGAGGGAGGAAAAGGGTGAAATAGGTGATGGGGATTAAGGAGGGCACTTGTGATGAGCACTGGGTGATGTGTGGAATTGTTGAATCAATATATCATACACCTGAAAATATAACAATATATAACTGTATGTTAACCATACTAGAATTAAAATAAAATAAATGTATATGCTTGGGCTTTAGAATGGCTTATTCAGTCCAAAACATGAAGTAGGATATGACTAATACTTTCATTTTTTAAAGGAATTGTGATGCATGTTGTTAATGGACCCATTTTGAGGAACACTGTTTTATGAATTTGTTCATATTGTTCCCTCTCTCTGGAAGACACTCCAATTATCTGAGCTGACCACTCTTTAAGGTCTAGTTGAGAAATCTGTCACTCACTGTCTAATTTTAGAGTCACTCTACATCAGAACTGTTAAAGCATTCATTGCACATACCACATTATTCCTTTGATATTGACCGTTAGAACTTACAAGTACTTTGAAGGTAAGGGCCTTGCTTAGACATCTTTCTATCTCCTATGACATCAAGGACAGGGTGTTATAAATAGTAGATATAGTAGATATTCAGTGAATATTGGTTAATGAAGAGTAATGAGATTCCACTAATATTATTAAATCTGGACATACGTGAGATCGAGCCCCACATTGGGCTCAGTGCTCAGTACAGAGTATGCTTGTCCCTGTCCTTCTGCTCTTCCCCCTGCTCTCATCACTGTCTCAAATAAATAAATGAATAAAATCTTTAAAAAATATCTGGACACAAAAAATAATTTTAAGTGAGTGGAGTAGACTTTCCCCAATACTGATCTCCATTGTAAATTAATATCTGTATTGATATTTAGTCAACTGCAATTTTAAGTTTATAATTGTAAATTAAAAAACATACAAAGCAATATTATAGTTTCTTATATTTGCTTTGGAATATATATATATATATAGAGAGAGAGAGAGAGAGAGAGAGAATTTTCCTTTATTTAATCTATGTGCACTTTTATTACAAATTTTAAAAATTTAGGAGATAATTTCATTTTACTGGTTGAAAAAGTTGTTAGATTGAAAGTTTGGCTAGCAGAAGTTATGCAAAGTTTACATAAATTTTAGGCAATTTCTCTAAGAAATCTTATGTTTTGGAATACTCTTTTTTTTTTTTAAAGATTTTATTTATTTATTTGAGAAAGAGAGAGAGTGAGAGAGAGCATGAGAGGGGAGAAGGTCAGAGGGAGAAGCAGACTCCCCACTGAGCAGGGAGCCCGATGTGGGACTCGATTCTGGGACTCCGGGATCATGACCTGAGCCAAAGGCAGTCGCTTAACCTGAGCCACCCAGGTGCCCAGAAATCTTATGTTTTGGGACTTAAACCTTGTTGATTTTAAAAAATGATATTTTTAAAGTTTTTTTTCACACCTCTTATTGCTTTTAGTTCAACCTTTGCATCTTGAGTATATAAAAGTGATACTCCTTTCCTCTTGAGGTGCTTTGGACTCTAAACAGACTCTAAACACAATTGCCTTCAAGGCAATTCCCTTTTCTTTAAAGTGTAAATGCCACTTCTGCTACCAGAGTAAAGTGTAAAATGTAATCAGACGCAAACCTCATTTCATATTTCTATGCCTTTGAACCCACAAGAAAATTACCTTAAATCTGCTATCAGCGTGCCACAGTAGATAGGCTTTTATTAGCATCCTTTCTTCTAAGTAAAATACATAAAACTTTCATTGTGGTCATGAACCTGTTCGCTCAGGTTGTCTCTGGGTTTTTGGATCTCAGGGAGGCTATAGAATTGTGTCCCCTTGAGGGTATGAGAGGCAATTCAGCTGAGTACCCTGCAGTTCTGAGTGCCATCCAGCAAGGGGAGGCTTTGTGTTTATGATCTTATTCATGCAAATCTCTCGGATTGTTTGCTAAGGAGTAAAGGGCTGAAAGGGTCTGATGCCAGCCATGCAACCATTACCTGACTTGCACATTTAGACTGGGTGCTCAGAGCTGTGGAACATGGAAGCAGCACTATTGGTCTTTGTTGATAAATTCAGCCCTGAGTACTGTTAGGTGTTTTGTTGGTTTTTAGAATAGATTTCTCCAACATGTTCTTTACCAGCAGAGAGCAAGTAGACTGCCTTTTATCTGTTGCTATGAGGGCTGAGGAGAAAGGCAATCTCCAGGGTAGCTGGAGGTAGTGGGCATACTCACTCTGCTCTCTTCAGGTTGGTGTGCTTGTGTAAGCCCAGTGTATCTAGTGGTACCAGGTAACTGCATCAAGACCTCCTTCCCTCTCTTCATTGATTATCTTTGGAATATAGAATGAACAAATGAGTGAGTGAACACTTGGCTATAAAGAAATACTTGTTTCTGTGATCAAATAGTTTGCGCATGACTGAATCACTGACCTTTGGACTTCCAGATTAAAAAACTTGTAGTTCCAGCGCGTAGAGGGAGATTTTTGTGTTGAAGATGAACCTGAGAGAATAGAGGGAAAAGAACAGGTATCAAGGGAGCGTGAAGGGCATTACTATTGTTACTCAATCTTAAAAGGTCTGAGAAAAGTATAACAAAAATGTTCAGTGTCGTAAGGGACACTGTAGGTGTCTAGTCTTAGGATTCTCAACCTTGGCTGCATGTTAAAATTATGTAGGCATTTTTTAATAGTAACTTGTTATTGAAGTATAACATATACAAACCATGAGTGTTTAGCTCAATTAAGTTTCACAAGGTGAATATACCCATATAACCATTACCAAATTAAGAAACAGAACATTCATAGCTATTAGAAGCCCCTGTGTTCTTCCTAGTCATTACCTCCCTATAGAAGTAACCCCTGTCCCGATGTTGAATACTGTAAAATATTTTTGCTTATTTTTGAAATTGATATCCATGAAATAAATAATAGTGTATTATGTTCTTTTGTGTCTGTTTTTCTTTTTCCTGCTCAGTACTAGGAGGGTCTGCAAGTCGCAGTAATACAGTCATTCTCATTGTTGCCAAATCCTTTGTATATGAATATGCCATTTATTTACCTCTTCTAATATTGATGCACATTAAGGTGATTGAAGGTTTTAGCTGTTGCAAATAGTGCAGCCATAGATATTGCTATGAATATTTTGGTGAACCTATGTAAATATTTTGTTGAGCATATATCCAAAATGGAATTGCTGGGTCATGGTATATGTGTGTGTTCAGTTTAGTGTATACAAGCACTCATTTTCCAAATAGTTATACCAATCTATAGCCAGCTTCTAGCTGTTCCAAATTCTTATCCATCTAGGGACTTTAAAAAATGCTAATACCCGAAGTGTACCCACACTCCACCCCAGAACAATTAAATCAGAGTTTTTGAGGATAAGACCCAAGAACTGGTATTTAAAAAGAAAAAAAATATCTCCCCAGATGGCACTAATGTCACCAGAGACTAGGACCCCAAAATCCTTAATATTCAGGTGCAGTACCTGGGGTATGAAGAGATAAATGCTTTGTCCAAGCCACCTAGACAGTGACAGGCCCAGGGCTGGATGCCAAGTCTCCTGACTTCTGATCCGGGCTTCCTTTCCCTGTCAGTCTAATTTGGAGGTACTTCCTCATTTCATTTCATTCTTGTACTGTGAAAGTGAACTTTGACTTAGCCTACACATTTAAAACTCAATAGTTGACAAAGCAGTTTTTCAGGCTTTGTGAGGTAGAGCAGATATGTAGGACTGGGTACAGAACTTGTGGGATCCAGTGCAAAATGAAAATGTGAGCCTACTTGTTCAAAAAAAGTGATAATGAGGGGCACCTGGGTGGCTCAGTAGGTTAAGAGTCTGCTTTTGACTCAGGTCATGATCCCAGTGTCCTGGGATTGAGCCTTGCTCAGCGGGGAGCCTGTTTCTCCCTCTCCCTCTGTCCCTCCCCCTGCTTGTGCTCTCTCCCCCTCTCTCTCAAATAAATACATAAATAAATAAAATCTTTTTAAAAATAATGAATTTCAAGACCATGTCAGCAGAGCATTAAACCAATCATGGGGCCCTTTTAAGAATGGGTCCCTGTGTTATTGCACACCCATGGAGCTGGCCCTGCAGGTGCTATTATTTGCAAACTACAGATGAAAAAGCAAGGCTCAGTGACTTGGTTAGTGGTTGGGTCAAGAGTAGAGACTGGCCCAATGATGCCTGCTTTGTCTTTCTGGTCTAGAGGGTGGGCATGTCCATTTTCTCAAGGATTTTCCAAGATAAAAATGAATAAAAATGATAGAGACTGAATGTAAAATGCTCACAGGAGAACTTTTTTTTTTTTTTTAAAGGAGAAGGGGGGGTCATTTTGCCAAAGGAGTAAAGAATAAATTTTGTGAAAATGTGATCCAACTAACTGCTGTTAAACGTGTCACCTAGGCTCCGTACCTTAACACTCTTTGGATATCTCTGTTGTATTTTCTGAAACATTTGGCGGTAAACTATATCCAGATGTTCAGACCCTCCCAACAGGTACCTTCATAAGCCTTATGTTTGGGGTGGTGGAAGAAACAGATGGAAATATCTACTCTTCTTTCTGGGGTAAAATCTTCTAATAACACATGGGAATATGATAGAACTATCAACTGGCATGGAGTTGGAAAAAATATTTTAAGAAGTAACTCAATTCTAGGTGTGGTATGATAAAGTAAGAATAATGAAAACCTCCCCCTACCATCTCCAAGCAATCTGTTTCCCTCCCTGCCATCCCCACAAAATTATTCTTTTTTTTCTCCTAAATTATTTTTATAAGCCTATGACTAACTAGGCCTATTTAGGGATACTTGTGAATGACAAGAACTAATATGTAACTATACCTTTTTCTTTAAAATAGTGGACTTTTTTTATGATTGGCTTCAGCTGAATTATTTTGTCTCCCGAAGACATGCAGAACCATTTCTGACTTCTGAGTATGGCTCCTCTCCCACACAGACCTTTGTTGCCCTTCCATCCCACAAGAGTTAGGACTAAGGAGTCAGAATTGAGGACTCAAGACCAATGCCACCACATAATTGATTTAAAGAGTTTAAAGCCCTTAAAAAAATCACTTATTCTCTTTATGTTCATTTTCTCCATTGTAAAATGGGATGTTATGTGCTGAACTGTGCTCTCCCCAACCCTAAGTTTATATATTGAGGTCCTAACCACTAATACCTCAGAGTGTGACTATATTTGAAGATAGGGCCTTTCAAGAGAAAATTCAAGTTAAATGAGGATATCAAGGTAGCCTTAATCCAATATGACTGATGACCTTATAAAAGGAATAGATTAGAACACAGGGACACACAAAGGAAAGACCATATGAAAACCAAAGGAGAAAATAGCCACCTGCAAACAAGGGAAAAGGCTTCAGAATACATCAATTTTGCTGATACCTTGTGATATATGACTACTAGCCTCTAGAATTGTTGAGAAAGTAAGTTTCCATTGTTTAAGCCACCCTGTCTGTGATACTTTGTTATGGTAGCCCTAGCAAACCAATACAGGGGATAATATAATAACAGGGACTTGAAAGATTGTATTATGGAATAAATGGAATTGACATGTTGGCTAACTATGAGGTATAGAGTTGAATGTTAATCCTATAGCCACCAACTTGTAGTTTGCTATCTATAGCACATGGACTACCTGTCCCCCTTTATCTCCTTATCGCACTCTCCAGATTTTGCTTTCAACATGGAATAAGGCTCCTAAAGAAAATGATTTAATTCATAAGTGAAAGAGCTCTACCATCAGGTATTTCTCCAACTGTGTTTGTTTATTTACCAACTTAGATTTTAATATCTAGGAAGCATCAAGTGTCTCTTTCCTTCCTGAAAGGTCAAATCTGAAGTTGGCACCCAGATTTAAATGTACTCCTGGGTCTAGCTAGTCTTACCTGAGTTGCATCTGTTCTTACCTACTCCCCACTCTTGTCATTCATACTAAAACAGAAATTTGAGAAAGAGGATAGATTTATGTTTTTAAGGGTAATACCCCCAATAGCTTTTTTTCTCTTTTGCTGAAGAACCATTTTTCTTGTTAAGTATTCTTAATAAAAGCCCTCGTTTTATTCAATAGACTGTGCTAATGGTACCCTGAGAATAGTTAGTATTTATATAGCAGAGTTTCCCTAGAAGCTTAGAGCACTATATAAATATTGTCTCCTTAAAAACTCATATATCCCCATGAATTAGGTTGGTGGCTGCTGTAAGTTCCCTGATGTGCAGATGGAGAAACAGAGGGGGAGAGACTTGTGCAAATTCAGCAAAGCTGGGAGGGAAATACAGAAAAGCATTGCCTTCTCACATTTGGTGAAAAAACCTCGGGCCAGCTCCCCAGATTTTCACAAACTGAGAGGCATTCAGCGCAAGTCACAAGCCTGTGTTTTGATGAGTAAATAACGCATCGTAAAGGGTCGTTGCTTTTCTTCGGATACTGGGGCCATGTTTTTGTGGGTGGAGGAGGCACTGAGAAGTACCTGTAAAGTTTTAAAAGTAGGACTTGGCTTTTCTGGCTTTTTCTGGGTTGCTCAGCTTGCCCTGGGGGGGCTGCTGGTTTATTCAGGTTACTTTTGATATTCTCATTTCTGAATTAATCTCTTGAGTAATCTTTTCAAAGCAGTAGTTCTGACAGGGTCTCACTACAACTTTTCTGTTTACTGGTGGCTCTGTTCTGGTGCAGTCAGCAATCTCCTAATTCAAGAGCGTAATCCTGCATCTATTTCCCATTCTTTTAGGGCATTGGTCTTCCTTTGTCTCTATTTTTCCCTCTGCAAATCCTGCATGGGTTAGTTAGACTAGTAGGCTTATCAAATTAATTGCTAATAAAAGTGTCTTAATAAAATCCACAGATGAACAACCCAGAATGCGGGTTATGACTGTGTGATAGAGCAATTGAAAACAGATTAAGGGTGAAGGAGCTGTTAGTGTTACAGTTTCTTCTGCCCCGGGAACTAACTGGTTAATGGAAATAATAGCAGTGGAGATGGTAATGCAAAAGCAGTCCAAAGCTGAGAAAGAAGCCAGAGGGTAATCAAGACACTGAAGGTGGATTTCCCGCTTAAGGGTCAAGGCTGAATTGAAACTGTGACTGCAGGACTGACAGGTTTTTATTGTAATACTTAGCTCCTAAAATCTGGGGAACAGCTTCTCTACTGACTCAGATAATGCCTATTGCTGAACATCTGCAGTTAGAGAAAGGACTATTACTTTTGGCTGAAAGCTTTCTGAGGGAAGAGACTTCATTAGAAAAGCAGTAGCAGCCTTTGCCTGCAGTGAAGTGGGGACACACCACAGATTTTTAATTCAGCATTTTCATAGCACAGCGTATTCAGGTGTACTTCGCCTAATTGTTGCGTGAAAGATTTTGAGATTTGTGCCCCGGACAGCAGTATTCCTGAGGTTTTTGTTCTCTACAACATAAAAATACTTCTCCTTCTGTCTTTTCTTATAAATTAAGAAAGACTAATTTTTTTGTTCTGTCATCAGATTCAAGATTGTAAAAGTATCATTTTCTTTGAAAAAATTTCTTTTTTTAAAAAAAGGTTGTTAACTCCCTATATTGATGTTTTAAAAAAGAATACAATAAGGGGGTTTTATTTATCTACATAGATATTTTAAAGATTTTATTTATTTATTTGACAGAGAGAGAGAGAGAGCACACAAGTAGGCAGAGCGGCAGGCAGGGAGAAGCAGGCTCCCTGCTGAGCAGAGAGCCCAATGAGAGCCCAACGTGGGGCTTGATCCCATAACCCTGAGATCATGACTGGAGCCAAAGGCAGATGCTTAACCGACTGAGCTACCCAGGCACACTGGGGGTTTTATTTTCTAACACTTAATACTATAATTTCTCAAGAAAGTTATAAAATAATTTATTAGAGATTGCAAAGAATATATACCATTTAATTGAGCAAGTGCTCACCTTTTGCATAATGAGAACAAAATCCTGTCTGCAACTAGCTTTTAGAAGATAAAAGTCAGAGACTGTATACTGTTACAATTCTAAGAAAATTTTCACAGGAAAAATATTATGCATAAATCTCAATTTACTCCACAGATTACATGTTAAAAACAAAATTACAGACAATTCTTGAGGTTAAAGTATATTAAAATACTACAAATCCCTTGTTACTTTATTCTCAGGTTCTTACCTAACTTGTTCAAAGACATTATCTCTTGTCTGGCAATGGCATCTCTCCCTATAGGTGATCTTTTTTCCTTTTGCACATAAAAATTAATTTTGCACTGTTGGCAAAAATAGGGCAGTGACAGATTTGAGAAAAATCTAGACAAGGGATCCAGCGTGGCCAGTGTTACTGGCCATTTGAGTGACCACCCAAAATAGCAAAGCAGGTGAGGCACTTTGATTGGCCTAACTGGGTTCCCTGTGCACTGTGTGTTCTAGAGGACTAAGCCCATCCACTGAGGTTCTGCTAGGCAGATGTGCCAGGAGAAAGGGGCGGGATGGTCAAGGCTTGGCAGTCTGAAGCAGTTCAGTAATCACTTGTTACCCTCACCAGCTCATTGACCTTTCTCAGCATCAGATTGTTCCCACAACCTAATAGCTCATCCTTTTATGGTCCTTACTATATGCCAAAAATTATTCTAAGCACTTCATATATATTAAGCGTTTCAATCTAATGACAAGAATGGTTCCTCATTTCACACTCTCTCACCTTCTATACATATGCCCATAAACACACATATGCATAGTTATTATACATATATTATGTATATGTATATATGTAATAATATATGTATATATTATGGTATATGTATATATTAGCTTTTGATATTTAAAAAGGTCGAGGACATTTATGTCTCATTTCCTTTGGCAGCCCTGTTCTGTGAAGCCGCACAGTGGCTGCTCCTGAAAAGCCACCGATAGAGGAATTTTGAGAGGCATTGAAAGCATATCCGTGCTTTCCACTGATAGCCATGTCCATTTATAGACCTGCTAGGGTTTTGTGCCTGTCACACTCCTGCAGTTTAAACTACTGGAAAGTGGGGATCATTTTTGACACATTTTGGTATGCCACGGAGCTCACAGAGACGTGGCACAGAGTACATGCTCATCTGCTTGCTGAGGAGTTAGAACCTGACTGGTGCTTTGAAGAAAGAGTGGAATTGTGGTTGGCAGTGTTCAATGGAATTATTTATTTCCAAGATCACATTTTATATTTTGCTCTGTCAAATCAAGATCTCTTCTCAAGACCAAAATTATAATCACAACTGAATATATAAATATGGATAGAAACTGGAAAATGAGATTATACAAATAATTATACATTTATTCAGAGAGTAAATGGCTGTACTCCTTTCCTCATGAAACTGACTTTACTCATCTTTATTTATAATTTAAAACTAACTTATATTGCTTTTATAAAAATACGACTTCCTTCCTTTACTTGTAACTTTAAAAAGTGAATTCCACTGAACTCAGTTGTAATCATTGATGACTCATAGATGAGTTGAACAAAAAAGACTTTTTTTTTTTTTTTTTAAAGATTTTATTTATTTATTTGAGAGAGAGAATGAGAGCGAGAGCATGAGGGGGGGAGGGTCAGAGGGAGAAGCAGACTCCCTGCTGAGCAGGGAGCCGGATGTGGGACTCGATCCCGGGACTCCAGGATCATGACCTGAGCTGAAGGCAGCCGCTTAACCAACTGAGCCACCCAGGCACCCGAACAAAAAAGACTTTGACTATTCCAGATTTGAAACCCGGATATGCTAAATGGCTGGGCTAAAGTCACACATGAAGTTGCTAGCAGAGCCGGACTGTGACTTAGAATATGTATTTTATTCAATAAGGATTCAAGCCTAGCAGCTACCTTGCTCCAGTTAGGAATTCAGAAAATAGTTGTTGGATGAATAGATGATTCTGATGGGGCACGGAGTGATGACAGCAGAAGCTGGTTTAAGTAAGTACTGTGTCCACAGTGGTGCGGATGGAGTAAATGTCAGCTATGAGAGCCATGAAGCTAACTGCTGTGATGGTGTCAAGTAGGGCAGATACTCAGGGCACTCAGGGTTCATTGAATTCAGCCCTCTCTTTTTCTAGATGTGTCCCAAGCCACGAATTCAAATAAGAATTGGAAATTAGGTTGTTGGTTCCTGGTGGTCAGTGCTTTCCACTGTATTATGTCTAAATGTATATAGAAATGAAGTGAGATCATAGTAGAAAGAGAGAATACTTTTGTTTATGATCACCAAGTGGCTGAAAAATGAGGCTGAGGCAAGTTAGTCCTATAGGTAGAATAATTACAGTGCAAACCAAAACATAGGCAGACATGCGTGAAGCTGAAACTCAGTTGAGAAAGTAAGGTCAGGAAGTTCTAGAGACTATGGAAGTCTATAACTAAAAGCATTATTTAATAGATAAGGGAATCCTTAAAACATTTCCTAGAATGATATGCTTGAGATTCAAGCTAAGAGAGACTGAAGAAGAAGATAATAGTTGCAGTTGACTTGCCAAGCAGTATATTCATTGTATTCTTTGGTTTCAACATTCTCCTGCCTCTGTAGAATCCCAATTCACTGATGCCTAGAATAGCAGTGTCCTTAGCAATGAAATAAAAGACATTCTCCAAAGAAAAGCACGATACTGGTGGAACATTTTTCCTCTTAGTTTTGAAATGTTACCACACAAGGAGAAAGAGGATGGATTGATCACCTCTACCCAATTACAAACCAGAATTTTCCTGCTAGGAAGTCAGTTTTTTCCTACTGTATCCTGCAAAAAGTCAATAAATGATGTATAAAATTTGCTGCATTGGGAAGTGATGACATAAGATTTTCTTTTAAGATTTGGAGATTATCAGTATTACAACAGAAACCGAATTAGTAGAATTAAAATGGTTTTGCCTTTACCAGCAGGAACAGGAGCTTTAAAAAGTATGACAGGTATTCATTGCCTTTTAAAATAAGGCTTTCTCTACTACTTTTTGTTTGAACCTTGTACACACATTACTTTAATAAATGTTTTTATTATCTATATATATACTTTTTTTTGCGTGGACAAAGGACACACCAATGGCCCCAGTCTTTTTTTAATGAATGGGAGTTGTTCAACCAATCAAATGAAGATATGTTTGGCTACTTTCCCAGTGCCTCCCATCTTTCTCTAGAGCTATTTAGTGATTCATCCCTACAATAAGGGTTTAGCAGAGTTAAATGTGATGAGTGAAAAATTCTGTAATGTACCCAAAGCCAAATCCAAATGCTTTTTTAGTTACTGTTTTATACTGACTGTACTACTACTCCCTCAGCTGATGTAAATAATGACTCAGATACATTTTCAAACTTAATAATATTCCACTAAACACCCCTATATAATACACATCTAAAAATTCATTGAATTTCCCTGAGAAGGAAAAGTGGATACTGATACATTTCTTACCTTTTTTAATCTTCTACATTAGGCATTCTGGGTACTTCTGTTGGTCAATTTGCCTGAATTATAAATCATATGAATGTGTATGCCCATTGACTACCCAGGACACAATAATGTTATTGATCATCCACACTTTTACACGTAGGCAATTATCACTGAAATGATCAGACCTTCTGAAATCTGAGCCATATGCCACCAGCTCATACATCAAAGGTAGAGCTCAGTGAAAGGTTGACTGGCTCTGAACACAGAGATGGGATTCTGGGTTTCTTTTGCCCCATTACTCCTTGTGAACTCTAGGGAGGAATACCTTTACTGTGCATCCCTTAATTGGCTATATTCCGAGAAGCTGAAGCTAGGGTTTGACATTCACTCACTGTTAGTGGAAGGCAGTGTGATTTAGACAAAGAAGAAAGCTGACAGCCTCACTCCGAAGTGTATGAATATTTAAAATAATGTTAGCGTTGCACATGACTGGTAAATAGTGATTTGTCATGCTTAGACGGAATGAATTTTGCATTTACTTTGTTTTTGTCTTTTGAATGACTAAATAAAGGAAAAAGAGTCCTTTAACCTCAGAAGCATATCATTTCCACTATAAAACTAGCTGTACCTTGTTTTAATCAATTGATACAAATTAATAATTTATACTCAAAAAGGATTGCTTGTGAATCCTTAATCTCTAATTTCATATCGTAGTTTCTAGGTGCATGTGCTGGGGTGATAATAACCAAGTCTTCTATTTCCTAATTGCAAGGCCTTTCACAGGTAATATAGCCATACTGGATCTTTATTTCCTCAGCTCTAGATGAAGGCTTGGGTCAAACTAGAGTGCATGTTTTATTTGAACAGTACCTTATTATCAAACTTAAAATAGTTTTTCAATGTTTAGAGATCAGATGGTCTTTTTTTTTTTCCCCTAATATTAATTTGTGGTTTTGGTTTCTTTTGAAAAAACTCTCAATATCTAGCCACACTAGAACCAATAATTATTCGTAGGCAATCACCTACTGAGCCAGTTAGACGTGGCCTATGCTCTCCACCTTGCCACATTCCTGCTGCCCCTTCCTGGATTCCAAACACTGGGGCATAATGATAGTTGCTATTTATGCAGCCCTTGCACTGCTATGTTTTGCTACAGTTGACTTGCTTTGCTCATTTATATTCCTTGTCTGGCCCTGTGAGCATGTGTTTGCAACCTATGGAGACTAAGCTCTAAAAATTCTATGACACATGACTTTATTTCTTAAGAAGGGTCAAGAATAATTTAACTATATAAGACATTTTATTAAGTCATGAGCTGGTTCTTTTTTTTTTTTTTTTAATTCTTAAAAGGCATGTTTAGGTGGTTCCCACTAACCATATCTGAAAGAGGTTGCTATTTTGCTGTCATTGGCTGGAGTCTGCCTAGGTCCTAGAGACTGCCTGTAGTTTCTTGCTACTTGGATTTCTCCAGTATAGCTACTTACCTCATCAAGCCAGCAAAAAGAGTCTGTCTCTCCAGTTACTAAACTTGGAGCCTTATAAAATTTAACATAATCATAGGAGTAGCCAGCTATCATCTTTGCATAGTCTATTGATTAGAAGCAAGTCACAGGTTCCACTTGACACTAAGGGGGTTACACCAGAAGGTGGGAATCACTAGAGGTCATTCTTGGGTCTGTCTGCCACAAAAATATTTTCTACTTCAATAAACATTTTTTCAGCACTTAACACATACAGCTTTCATTTAATTAATGAAAAAAGAAAACACCGTAGTGGTAAGTGTTTTTTAACAAAGGAAGTTGAATAAGATACAGTTCCTTCTTTCTAGCAACTTAGAGTCTAACATGAAAATTGATAAGTTTATAATTCTATTTGTGCTCTAAAAAGTATTAAATATCTTCAGAATATTCAGAATATCTAGAATATTCAGAAAGTTTCTGAATCTCTTGAATTAAAATTTGTGCATTAGATTATACTTAAGACAGTGGACTAAAATTATCAAAAATTATTTAAAACATGCAGGCTTTTTGGCTTAGCTCTCACTTACCAGCAAAATTAATTTGATGATTATTATAGATGGCGACTTCCATTCTTCACCTCATCTTTTATATCATAAGTATGATATAAAATCGGTAAAGTAAAAATCAATGCCAGGTATGGAATAGGTGATCAATACATGTTTTTAAAAATCTTTGTTTATCTTCTTCCTTACGGAATGGGAAGATTATCAATGGAGAAAGGATGTTAGAGATCCTGTGTAAATTAGTTGTAAATACTTTAACATCACACTGAGTTTCTCAAGGTGGTTTGTCTATGGAGAAGATACTGAACCATGTATCAAAAATAAAACACGTCTTACAGTTTTACTTGAGCTCACTACTGCATAACACATCTTACCCTGTCCCCACCTACCCTGTACTTGTCAGGAAAAAAAATGATTTCACATTCTAAGTGCTGATACAAATTTCTGCAAATCAGATTGCAATCAAAGAATTTAACTGCAACAACTCCTAAGAGATGCAAACATGTGGATCATATACAACTACACACATACATATATATACATATATATAGAAATATTTAAATGTATACATATAGTCTCTACTTAATGTGATTGATACCAAAATTTCATTGGGCACTGATGAGACCTGTGGTGACTGTGGAGGCAGCATGTGGCCCTTAATTAGGAAGAAAAAAAAGTGCTTTTCAGTGTTTCATTAAGACATCTTTAGCAAGGAGAAAAGTGGATTATTGTTCCCACTGTGCTTAAAATCTATTCACTAAAATTTGTCCTGTAAATTTTTCTTTGAGAGACAAACATATATCTTCTAGTTGCTTGTCAACATGTGTATGTGTAAATAACAAAATTAAGAATGCTCACGGATGGGCCACTTTTCCCTATTTGTTGAAAAAAAAAAAAAGGCTGTAACATGAGCCCAGGTTTTTGCTATTTTTCAGAGGAAAGTGGTGGTCTTTTTGTTGTTGTTGTTGTTAATACCTATTTTGTGGATCAGACATTCCAATTGAAATTTCTTGGTCAAATCAGCTTTCAACATGCATTATTGCCAACCTGTTCTCTTAGGCTTTGAAGGTGATACTCATTTTTACCAAGTTTAAAGAGAAAAAGTGCTCAAGTTAGCATATTTTTCTCTTCATTTATTGCTGAGCTACAGAACATTTAGACTTGATGACTAAATGAGTTTTATCCCCATTTTACAGAGAAAAGCAAGACTTAGGTAGTTAAAAGTCCTGCCTAGTGCCTCCTAATAACTGTGGTGTTTGGTATGAATAAAAAGGAGAAGCATGAATATAAATTTGTTGATTATGACAGTGAAGGAACCATAATCTCTTTTATTACATCAGATATGCTATTTGCACACACATGTGGATATAGTAGATGAGTATTATAGATTCACATTTTGCATTTGCAGCTGGGTAAGTGCTATATGTAAATTTTATGCAGTCCGTTCCCAATCACCGAGGAGCGGACTGAATTTTCTGAGTTTAGGTTTCTCCTCCAGTCATTGCATCAGATACAGTATTCCATCAGGGAACTGCTTCATTTGCAAATACCTCCTTATTTAGAATTCTCCATTAATCTTTGCTGGGCCTACATTGTGAAATAATGAGGTGCCAGTTGTCTATTTCAAAATTGCTCTCGGAGTATTTTTGTCTCTATTGGACAGTAGTGTCAAATGTATTGTGTTGAGTGTGAGTACATTGTAGGTAATACTGTTTTTAAGCTAAATTTCAAGGATACAGTGACTGTCTGAGGAGAGTTTTTCATTCTGAAAGTATTTTCTTCATGCCAAAAGGGTTTTTAATGGTTGGTTTCTTGGCTGATTCATTTCTCAGCATGCTACAACATCAAGGATTTTAAAGTCTCTTATAAAGATGTATAAGAATGAGGCAGAAGATCCTGAAAGGCAGTATTAGTGAACTTTGTGTGTAAATGAACAGTTCAGCCAGCAGCTTGGAATAGAAAAAGTGTCACTTGGGTTAGGCTGGGTTAATCTCTGAAGCGAAAGTGCACACAGATCATTTCTTTGCATGGGCGATTCACTTCTGACAATAGTGTAATAATCGGCATATTGCACAAACTCACACTTTATCATCAAGCGGATCAAATTAAATTGCTTAGTTCTTATTAATGTGAGACCTTGTGCTGTGTCCTGTGGGGTAAAAGCTGAAAAACATACAACTTTTGCTCTTCTGAAGTTCACAGGCTGGGCAGCTTACTGTCGAAGAAATAAACCAATAAATATACAATCAACAGAAACCTGTAAAAGGCACTAACTGGGCACTAAGTGTGAAACCATTAGATTAAAAAACTCTGTTTTTTTGGAAGTCAAATGAGCTGAGCTCTTAGGTGGGAAAAAAAGAATATGAAGTCTCAGAGAAAGAGTAGGTCAACATAGTAATTATGATAATAATTGTCTGGGGTGGAGTTCTTAAGAAGCAGAGCCTGAGAAGGGTGATTTATCAAGAATGGTCTCTGAAGAAAACTGGAAGGCAGGTGAGGGATGCAGGATAGGACAGGGGAAGTCGCCAGGTAAAGATAAAGTCTCAGCCCGATCCTGCAGGGAGCTCTGGGGCATAACTGACACCACGGAGTTGTCTCACTTTGGGGGGGAGGCAGGCTTTTGTACCCTGTATCAGTCAAAGTTGGCTGTAGGATGTAGCATTTCTGGACTCCCGTCCCCTGAAGGTAATTTTCAGGAGAGGCACAGCCATGAGTGATTTGCCGCTCACTGTGACAGCACTTGGGGGATGGATGGTGCATGGCCCTGCTGTAGCAATGACTAATGTTTATTACATATTTTAGGGTCTAGTGCTCTTATAAGAATTTTACATGTCTAACGTGTATTAATTATATGGGGTACATAATAACATTTCTTCATTTGAAATCTAGGAAAACTAAAGCACAGATAAATCAGGTCATGCAGCAGGGAAGTGACAGAGTGACAATTTGGAAACAGTCTGATTTTTGAGTAGAAAGAAGTTACCCTAATTCTCTACTTCTACATGGCTGTAGCGAGTAATGTTGTTTTAAAAATAAGTAAGTGGCAACAAAATTGGTTGTAATTTCTCATTTCTTCATAGAAATCATTGTCTAGGTTGTGATTAAATGGCCAGCTATTCTGCAGGAACTGAAGTTTTACTGGGCCTTCTAGGAAAGCACCTTCCCATATCCCGATAACAGTGGCAGCTCCTGGATGTTAACTCCTTTCCCATTTTCAGGGAAAGACCACATTCTTCACATCTTTTGACATCTACTTTTTTTTCCCCCCCAGGCTGACCATATTTCCCCTGACTTTCTGTATTTCAGTCTCATGTTTGTTTTGTGAGTGTATAATGCTGACTCCTGTCATAGGATCTTTGCACATGCTGTTCCCTCCAACTGAAATGTGATTTCTGCCAACCCCCTTCTCGCTCCCAGCTATGTGCTTAGTTATCTCTTCACGATCCTCCAGATCTGATTGATCAGGCTTCATTTACTTCCTGCTCCCTTGTCTAGGCCAGCTTCTATCTCGTGTCATGTTTATACATACATTGGTGGGATAGTTTAATGCCTGTCTCCTCTCTGTACTGTGCTGTAAGTTCCATGAGGGCAGGAACTGTGTTTGCTTCACTCACTGTTATACCCAGCACAGTGCCTGGCACATTTTGGATACTCAATAGATATGTTAATAAATGAATAAAAGAGGGAAAGAATATGTACTGTCTGCTCCTAGATTTCTTCCTACAGACCAGTAACAGGCTTGTCTCTCTGCCCAGAGGTTTCTTGTGCTCTAAAGTTTGGTTTATCTCAAGGACCTGTGTCCAAAAAGCAGGCATATTATTCTCCATGTCTGGAACCTTTCAGTGTGATAGAGCTAGTAACAACCAAGCTCTGAGCTGCTGTAGGGACACTCGCTCCCCACCCGTTATCAGTGGTGCAGTTAAATTTTGAATTAGACATACTTGGGGAATAAGGACCCAATGAAGGCCTTTATCATATTCTTATACTGTAAGAGTCTAATGTGGAAGCATTTGGGGTTTCACAAGTCTTCCCTGTTTCAAGGTCCCTCTTTGACAGTGATCAGATCCACTACAAACATGCCCATTTAGGCCTATGAATATATACACTGATATTTTAGTAAAATACCTTAAAATAAAGAAGGCAGGTGTTTTGATGCTTTTATATAATGCATTCTAATTATTTATGAATAATTTGTTCTGTTGGTATGTGTTTTTATTAGCAACAACTTTAAAAGAATTCTTAAGACAGGATTTGTAATGAGTGACTCTCATTAGGAATTGAAAAAGGAAGCAGGAATATATTTGTACCTGTGTTTTTCTTTTTCTTTTTTTTCCTGTTTTAATCATATTCTCAAATTGATTTTTCTGTTTTACATGCAAGTTTAAAAGTAGAAAAGTTAAGATGATTAAAACTCCAATCCTCTACATTTTCCATGTTATTTTACTGGCATAAAGAAGGTGCATCCGATTGACTTGAAATGGTATTTTTGGGGGAGGTTTATTATAAAAAGGAATTGACTGTGTATTTATTAACTTACTTAAGTTAACATTTATTACCTTAACTAATTTTTAGAGATTATTTACTGTACCTTAAATAAAATTTGTTATTATCTTATCTATTATTTAAACAACTGAATACTCTGTTGGAATTATATCCAGGTTTTGCCAAAGAAAACACATTATTAAAGTTCTTCGCAAAATGTTCATTATTCTTAGAATACTCTTGTGAGGTTTGGACTTAATGGCCCAGCAGGTCATTTACATCTCTGCCCTGAGCAACTTAACTGAATATTGAATTGGGGCCAGCTCTGGTAAGGGAACACTCCAGCTGCTAAAGTGTAAAAAAAAAACTGAATATGATAGTGGGATGAAAAGACAGAGCTTGGCCTGTCAAACTGGAATTGGGAAACTTCACATAATGAAATAGCCTGTATTGAAATTTAAATAAGATGGAACGCCCTGTATTTGATATTTATCTTACCTGATAATTCTCTAAGCTCAACGATATTGTTCAAAAAATCTAGTATTTTTAAATTTTAGTAGATTACTGTTTATTACAGTTTCCGTATACATCTAGAGAGAAAACAAATACCTAAAATTGGATCCTTGGACTAGATCTCTCTTATGGTACAGCAAGTATTTCACAGAGAATTCCAAGATTCCCTTTATTACAAGTAAGGTAACCGTTTAATTTGTTGGTCAAATTGAAACAACTCTGAAAGTGAAGGATGGTGTTCTGCAAAATTATGCCAGGACAAAAATTGGAACCATTTCAGATAAATTTGGATGTATAACCAACTACCTTAGGAGTGAATAAATTCAGATCTTTACCCACTTCTGATTTCATGGCTGTGAAAGCACGTCTTTTGGAGACTACTACTTTTTTCTTTTTCTTTTCTTTTATTATGTTATGTTAATCACCATACATTACATCATTAGTTTTTGATGTAGTGCTCCATGATTCATTGTTTGTGTATAACACCCAGTGCTCCATGCAGTACGTGCCCTCTTTAATACCCATCACCAGGCTAACCCATCCCCGCACCCCCTCCCCTCTAGAACCCTCAGTTTGTTTCTCAGAGTCCACAGTCTCTCATGGTTCGCCTCCCCTCCGATTTCCCCCTCTTCATTTTTCCCTTCCTGCTATCTTCTTCTTCTTCTTCTTCTTTTTTTTTTTAACATATAATGTATTATTTGTTTCAGAGGTACAGGTCTGTGATTCAACAGTCTTACACAATTCACAGCACTCACCATAGCACATACCCTCCTAAATGTCTATCACCCAGCCACCCCAACCCTCCCACCCCCCAACAAACTGAGGGTTGCTGGAGTGGTGGAGACTACTACTTTTTATCTAAGTTTGTATTCAGGTAATATTTTAAAATAACCTTGTTAATACCGAGTCTTCAGAAATATTTATGGACATAGATTGATAAACCCATAAGCACGGACAGACCCATTTATTCATTCAGTCATTTATCCAAGTAATATTAATTAAGTACCTTCTGTGTTCCCAGCAGTGTGCTAGATTTTGGGATACTGTGATGAGAAAACATGAGGCAATGTCCTTGCCTTTGTGCACATTGTTTTCTAGTGTATGCTGTGGATATGAAGCACAATTACACAAATTACTGTAAGTTTAAACAGTGTTGTGGTAAAAAGGAGATACACATGGACTACCGGGAAATGTAAAACAGGGATTTGACCCTGTCAAACAAGCCAGATAAGCATTTCTGAGCAAGTGACATTTGTGCTGAAATTTAGAGTGAGAAGAGCTAAGTAGTTATAATGCGAGTGTAGACCAGAGGGGACAGTTTGCTTAAGAATGGATTAATGCTAGCTCTCATCCAAATGTTGATATACCCAAGGAATATTGGTGGACACATCTTTGTGACAGACTGGCTTTTTAATTTTTTTTTAGTTGATAGCTTTTGCTTTGTGAGTCTGGTGGGTGAGTTTCTGGAGTTTGACTGAATTTTGAACAAATAAATTTGAAATGGAGAGGGAAGAGGTAGGTAGCTCTCATAGGAGGGGGAACTGGAGGGATCAAACATAGATGCTCAGGAGATGTGTGGAAAGTGTAGAGATGCAAGATCACTCTCTCTCAGAAACCTGACAGTAAATGACCTGGTTTTTGAAGGTGGATTTGCAGTTGAGGGGCTAATCCACTTTAGTTTGTACACATATGTTAAAAGACATTTATCAGTCCTCCTCATGCTTTTGTATTCCTTATCTTTTCTAATTCTTAGAGTAATTTTTTTTTTTGCAGTTTCCAGAAAATAAGCCACAGCAATGATAAATTGAGTCAGTCCTCTGCCTCATTAGAGTCATCCAAATAGGCTTCCTAGTTTTAACCACTTGTATTTTACATAATATTATATATTCCCTCTCTAATCAGAGTTCTTTAACCAGTTTTAGAACAGCTTGAGGTACAGAGAACTACCATGTGATCTGCTCTTATCTATAAATAAATATTTTTAAGGATATGCGTTCAAGCATTATCAATGTGGATGATGTGTGTATTTATGTCTGTGTATGAGCTTGTGTATGTGTGTAGAGGAAAATCAGGGGCTAGTTTGATATTGTCCCCACCCTTAAGCTTGTCAAAGTTTACATAGGATAATGCCACTACCATGCAAAAAGCAACTTTTGAACAATACAGAGTTTACCTAAAGGTTGATTTGTCCAGCAGTTATAAGGGTAAAGACCAAAGATAATTAAATAAAGACTGATGGGGGAGCTTTTATTAGGGATGTATGTTTATAATTAAACATAACATCAAGAAAGGTGTCCTCTTAAATTTAGACCTGAAAATTTCTTTGAGCTGATAATTGTATTTTTGCTCAATTGACCTATGTCTCTTAAAAGTTTCATTTGCTTTCTATCTCAGTAGCTTCTCTGACTTCAAAATGCCATATATAGAATTCAGCTCAGTGCTGAATGATAGAACAGAAAAAAGCTTTAGTGACTTCTATCAGATTAAGCCTGGACAATAGCTCCTAAGCAAAAAGCATAACCCTGTATCTGCAAGGGTAAAGCAAATGGCTGTGAATAATGCAGCTCAATGCAAGAAGAGAACAGAGAGGTAAAAAAGTTTCCAGGCTTACTTCTGGTTCAATTCCATGACTATCTTTTTTTTTTTTTAATTTTTTTATTGTTATGTTAATCCCCATACATTACATCATTAGTTTTAGATATAGTGTTCCATGATTCATTGTTTGTGCATAACACCCAGTGCTCCATGCAGAACGTGCCCTCCTCAATACCCATCACCAGGCTAACCCATCCTCCCAACCCCCTCCCCTCTAGAACCCTCAGTTTGTTTTTCAGAGTCCATCGTCTCTCATGGTTCTTCTCCCCCTCCGATTTCCCCCCCTTCATTCTTCCCCTCCTGCTACATTCTTCTTCTTCTTTTTTTCTTTCTTAACATATATTGCATTATTTGTTTCAGAGGTACAGATCTGAGATTCAACAGTCCTGCACAATTCACAGCGCTTACCAGAACACATACCCTCCCCAGTGTCCATCACCCAGTCACCCCATCCCTCCCACCCCACCCCCCACTCCAGCAACCCTCAGTTTGTTTCCTGAGATTAAGAATTCCTCATATCAGTGAGGTCATATGATACATGTCTTTCTCTGTTTGACTTATTTCGCTCAGCATAATACCCTCCAGTTCCATCCACGTCGTTGCAAATGGCAAGATCTTATTCCTTTTGATGGCTGCATAATATTCCATTGTATATATATACCACATCTTCTTTATCCATTCATCTGTCGATGGACATCTTGGCTCTTTCCACAGTTTGGCTATTGCGGACATTGCTGCTATAAACATCGGGGTGCACGTAGCCTTTCGGGTCCCTACTTTTGTATCTTTGGGGTAAATACCCAGTAGTGCAATTGCTGGATCATATGGTAGCTCTATTTTCAACTTTTTGAGGAACCTCCATACTGTTTTCCAGAGTGGCTGCACCAGCTTGCATTCCCACCAACAGTGTAGGAGGGTTCCCCTTTCTCCGCATCCCCGCCAACATCTGTCATTTCCTGACTTGTTAATTTTAGCCATTCTGACTGGTGTGAGGTGGTATCTCATTGAGGTTTTGATTTGGATTTCCCTGATGCCGAGCGATATTGAACACTTTTTCATGTGTCTGTTGGCCATTTGGATGTCTTCTTTGGAAAAATGTCTGTTCATGTCTTCTGCCCATTTCTTGATTGGATTCTTTGTTCTTTTGGTGTTGAGTTTGATGAGTTCTTTATAGATTTTGGATACTAGCCCTTTATCTGATATGTCATTTGCAAATATCTTCTCCCATTCTGTCAGTTGTCTTTTGGTTTTGTTGACTGTTTCCTTTGCTTTGCAAAAGCTTTTTATCTTGATGAAGTCCCAATAGTTCATTTTTGCCCTTGCTTCCCTTGCCTTTGGCGATGTTTCTAGGAAGAAGTTGCTGCGGCTGAGGTCGAAGAGGTTGCTGCCTGTGTTCTCCTTTAGGATTTTGATGGACTCCTGTCTCACATTGAGGTCTTTCAACCATTTGGAGTCTATTTTTGTGTGTGGTGTAAGGAAATGGTCCAGTTTCATTCTTCTGCATGTGGCTGTCCAATTTTCCCAACACCATTTGTTGAAGAGACTGTCTTTTTTCCATTGGACATTCTTTCCTGCTTTGTCGAAGATTAGTTGACCATAGAGTTGAGGGTCCATTTCTGGGCTCTCTATTCTGTTCCATTGATCTATGTGCCTGTTTTTGTGCCAGTACCATACTGTCTTGATGATGACAGCTTTGTAGTAGAGCTGGAAGTCTGGAATTGTGATGCCGCCAGCTTTGCTTTTCTTTTTCAACATTCCTCTGGCTATGCGGGGTCTTTTCTGGTTCCATACAAATTTTAGGATTATTTGTTCCATTTCTTTGAAGAAAGTGGATGGTATTTTGATGGGGATTGCATTGAATGTGTAGATTGCTCTAGGTAGGATTGACATCTTCACAATATTTGTTCTTCCAATCCATGAGCATGGAACGTTTTTCCATTTCTTTGTGTCTTCCTCAATTTCTTTCATGAGTATTTTATAGTTTTCTGAGTACAGATCCTTTGCCTCTTTGGTTAGATTTATTCCTAGGTATCTTATGGTTTTGGGTGCAATTGTAAATGGGATCGACTCCTTAATTTCTCTTTCTTCTGACTTGTTGTTGGTGTATAGGAATGCCACTGACTTCTGTGCATTGATTTTATATCCTGCCACTTGACTGAATTCCTGTATGAGTTCTAGCAGTTTTGGGGTGGAGTCTTTGGGATTTTCCACATAAAGTATCATATCATCTGCAAAGAGTGAGAGTTTGACTTCTTCTTTGCCAATTTGGATGCCTTTGATTTCTTTTTGTTGTCTGATTGCTGTGGCTAGGACTTCCAATACTATGTTGAATAGCAGTGGTGATAGTGGACATCCCTGCCGCGTTCCTGACCTTAGGGGGAAAGCTCTCAGTTTTTCCCCATTGAGAATGATATTCGCTGTAGGTTTTTCATAGATGGCTTTTATGATATTGAGGTATGTACCCTCTATCCCTATACTCTGAAGAGTTTTGATCAAGAAAGGATGCTGTACTTTGTCAAATGCTTTTTCTGCATCTATTGAGAGGATCATATGATTCTTGTTCTTTCTTTTGTTAATGTATTGTATCACGTTGATTGATTTGCGGATGTTGAACCAACCTTGCAGCCCAGGGATAAATCCGACTTGGTCGTGGTGAATAATCCTTTTAATGTACTGTTGGATCCTATTGGCTAGTATTTTGGTGAGAATTTTTGCATCCATGTTCATCAGGGATATTGGTCTGTAATTCTCCTTTTTGATGGGGTCTTTGTCTGGTTTTGGGATCAAGGTAATGCTGGCCTCATAAAATGAGTTTGGAAGTTTTCCTTCCATTTCTATTTTTTGGAACAGTTTCAGAAGGATAGGTATTAATTCTTCTTGAAATGTTTGGTAGAATTCCCCTGGGAAGCCATCTGGCCCTGGGCTTTTGTGTTTTGGGAGATTTTTGATGACTGCTTCTATTTCCTTAGTGGTTATAGGTCTGTTCAGGTGTTCTATTTCTTCCTGGTTCAGTTTTGGTAGTTGATACATCTCTAGGAATGCATCCATTACTTCCAGGTTATCTAATTTGTTGGCATAGAGTTGCTCATAATATGTTCTTATAATTGTTTGTATTTCTTTGGTGTTGGTTGTGATTTCTCCTCTTTCATTCATGATTTTGTTGATTTGGGTCATTTCTCTTTTCTTTTTGATAAGTCTGGCCAGGGGCTTATCAATCTTGTTAATTCTTTCAAAGAACCAGCTCCTAGTTTCGTTGATCTGTTCTACTGTTCTTTTGGTTTCTATTTCATTGATTTCTGCTCTGATCTTTATTATTTCTCTTCTCCTGCTGGGTTTAGGCTTTATTTGCTGTTCTTTCTCCAGCTCCTTTAGGTGTAGGGTTAGGTTGTGTACTTGAGACCTTTCTTGTTTCTTGAGAAAGGCTTGTATTGCTATATACCTTCCTCTTAGGACTGCCTTTGCTGTATCCCAAAGATTTTGAATAGTTGTGTTTTCATTTTCATTGGTTTCCATGAATTTTTTTAATTCTTCTTTAATTTCCTGGTTGACCCATTCATTCTTCAGTAGGATGCTCTTTAGCCTCCATGTATTTGAGTTCTTTCCGACTTTCCTCTTGTGATTGAGTTCTAGTTTCAAAGCATTGTGGTCTGAAAATAGGCAGGGGATGATCCCAATCTTCTGGTACCGGTTGAGACCTGATTTATGACCTAGGATGTGATCTATTCTGGAGAATGTTCCATGGGCACTAGAGAAGAATGTGTATTCCGTTGCTTTGGGATGGAATGTTCTGAATATGTCTGTGAAGTCCATTTGGTCCAGTGTGTCATTTAAAGTCTTTATTTCCTTGTTGATCTTTTGCTTAGACGATCTGTCCATTTCAGTGAGGGGGGTGTTAAAGTCCCCCACTATTATTGTATTGTTGTCGATGTGTTTCTTTGCTTTTGTTATTAATTGCCTTATATAATTGGCTGCTCCCATGTTAGGGGCATAGATATTTACAATTGTTAGATCTTCTTGTTGGAGAGACCCTTTAAGTATGATATAGTGTCCTTCCTCATCTCTTATTACAGTCTTTGGTTTAAAATCTAATTTGTCTGATATAAGGATTGCCACCCCAGCTTTCTTTTGGTGTCCATTAGCATGGTAAATGGTTTTCCACCCCCTCACTTTCAATCTGGGGGTGTCTTTGGGTCTAAAATGAGTCTCTTGCAGACAGCATATCGATGGGTCTTGTTTTTTAATCCAATCTGATAGCCTGTGTCTTTTGATTGGGGCATTTAGCCCATTTACATTCAGGGTAACTATTGAAAGATAGGAGTTCAGTGCCATTGTATTGCCTGTAAAGTGACTGTTACTGTATATTGTTTGTGTTCCTTTCTGGTCTATGTTGCTTTTAGGCTCTCTCTTTGCTTAGAGGACCCCTTTCAATATTTGTTGTAGGGCTGGTTTCGTGTTTGCAAATTCCTTTAGTTTTTGTTTGTCCTGGAAGCTTTTTATCTCTCCTTCAATTTTCAATGACAGCCTAGCTGGATATAGTATTCTTGGCTGCATATTTTTCTCATTTAGTGCTCTGAATATGTCCTGCCAGTCCTTTCTGGCCTGCCAGGTCTCTGTGGATAAGTCTGTTGCCAATCTAATGTTTCTACCATTGTAGGTTACAGATCTCTTCTCCCGAGCTGCTTTCAGGATTTTCTCTTTGTCTCTGAGACTCGTAAGTTTTACTATTAGATGTCGGGGTGTTGACCTATTTTTATTGATTTTGAGAGGGGTTCTCTGTGCCTCCTGGATTTTGATGCCTGTTTCCTTCCCCAAATTAGGGAAGTTCTCTGCTATAATTTGCTCCATTATACCTTCTGCACCTCTCTCTCTTTCTTCTTCTTCTGGGATCCCAATTATTCTAATGTTGTTTCGTCTTATGGTATCGTTTATTTCTCGAATTCTGCCCTCGTGATCCAGTAGTTGTTTATCTCTCTTTTTCTCAGCTTCTTTATTTTCCATCATTTGGTCTTCTATCTCACTGATTCTTTCTTCTGCCTCATTTATCCTAGCAGTTAGTGCCCCCATATTTGATTGCACCTCATTAATAGCCTTTTTGATTTCTACTTGGTTCGATTTTAGTTCTTTTACTTCTCCAGAAAGGGTTTCTCTAATAACTTCCATGCTTTTTTCAAGCCCAGCTAGTATCTTTAAAGTGATGATTCTGAACTCTAGATCTGACATCGTACTAATGTCCGTATTGAGTAGGTCCCTGGCAGTCGGTACTACCTCTTGTTCTTTTTGTTGAGGTGATTTTTTCCGTCTTGTCATTTTGTGCAGAGGAGAATAGATTAATGAGAGAACAAAATGCTAGCAGGGTAACAACGTCCCCAGAAAAT